>NW_026635701.1:0-1915 GCF_028554395.1 Pezoporus wallicus | reverse complement strand
AATCGCTCTGCCCCTGGGCAGCCGAGAACAAGCTTTGGAGAGGTTGCACTCAAATGGATTTTTAGGTATGAAACCGAGGAGCGACAGCAATGATGGTGACACCGTTGCAAAGCTGACTGTGTGCTGAAGATGCCCAGCACATGCTTTCCCTCCTGGCTCTTCGGCTCTGTGAGCAGAGGCCAGACGTTCGTGCACTAATCGCTGTGCCACTGGGCAGCCGAGAAAAAGCTTTGGAGACGTTGCATTCAAATGGATTTTTAGGTATGAAACCGAGGAGCGACAGCAATGATGGTGACACCGTTGCAAAGCTGACTGTGTGCTGAAGATGCCCAGCACATGCTTTCCCTCCTGGCTCTTCGGCTCTGGGAGCAGAGGCCAGACGTTCCTGCACTAATCGCTGTGCTACTGGGCAGCTGAGAAGCAGCTTTGGAGAGGTTGCATTCAAATGTACTTTTAGGTATGAAACCGAGGAGTGACAGCAATAATGGTGCCACCGTTGCAATCCTTACTGTGTGCTGAAGATGCCCAGCACATGCTTTCACTCCTGGCTCTTCGGCTCTGGGAGCAGAGGCCAGACGTTCGTGCACTAATCGCTGTGCCCCTGGGCAGCCGAGAACAAGCTTTGGAGAGGTTGCATTCAAATGGACTTTTAGGCATGAAACCGAGGAGCGACAGCAATGATGGTGACACCTTTGCAAAGCTGACTGTGTGCTGAAGATGCCCAGCACATGATTTCCCTCCTGGCTCTTCGGCTCTGGGAGCAGAGACCAGACGTTCGTGCACTAATCGCTGTGCCCCTGGGCAGCTGAGAAGCAGCTTTGGAGAGGTTGCATTCAAATGGACTTTTAGGTATGAAACCGAGGAGCGACAGCAATGATGGTGACACCGTTGCAAAGCTGACTGTGTGCTGAAGATGCCCAGCACATGCTTTCCCTCCTGGCTCTTCGGCTCTGGGAGCAGAGGCCAGACGTTCGTGCACTAATCGCTGTGCCCCTGGGCAGCCGAGAAAAAGCTTTGGAGACGTTGCATTCAAATGGATTTTTAGGTATGAAACCGAGGAGCGACAGCAATGATGGTGACATGGTTGCAAAGCTGACTGTGTGCTGAAGATGCCCAGCACATGCTTTCCCTCCTGGCTCTTCGGCTCTGTGAGCAGAGTCCAGACGTTCGTGCACTAATCGCTGTGCCCCTGGGCAGCCGAGAACAAGCTTTGGAGAGGTTGCACTCAAATGGATTTTTAGGTATGAAACCGAGGAGCGACAGCAATGATGGTGACACCGTTGCAAAGCTGACTGTGTGCTGAGGATGCCCAGCACATGCTTTCCCTCCTGGCTCTTCGGCTCTGGGAGCAGAGGCCAGACGTTCGTGCACTAATCGCTGTGCCCCTGGGCAGCCGAGAAAAAGCTTTGGAGACGTTGCATTCAAATGGATTTTTAGGTATGAAACCGAGGAGCGACAGCAATGATGGTGACACCGTTGCAATGAAGAATGTGAGCTCAACATGCCAACCAAATCCATTCCCTCCTGGCTCTTCGGCTCTGGGAGCAGAGGCCAGACGTTCCTGCACTAATCGCTGTGCTACTGGGCAGCTGAGAAGCAGCTTTGGAGAGGTTGCATTCAAATGTACTTTTAGGTATGAAACCGAGGAGTGACAGCAATAATGGTGACACCGTTGCAATCCTGACTGTGTGCTGAAGATGCCCAGCACATGCTTTCACTCCTGGCTCTTCGGCTCTGGGAGCAGAGGCCAGACGTTCGTGCACTAATCGCCCTGCCCCTGGGCAGCCGTGAACAAGCTTTGGAGAGGTTGAACTCAAATGGACTTTTAGGTATGAAACCGAGGAGCGACAGCAATGATGGTGACACCGTTGCAAAGCTGACTGTGTGCTGAAGATGCCCAGCACATGATTTCCCT
>NW_026635700.1:7500-18833 GCF_028554395.1 Pezoporus wallicus | reverse complement strand
GCCTCTGCTCCCAGCGCCGAAGAGCCAGGAGGGAAAGCATGTGCTGGGCATCTTCAGCACACAGTCAGCTTTGCAACGGTGTCACCATCATTGCTGTCGCTCCTCAGTGTCATACCTAAAGGTCCATTTGAATGCACCCTCTTCGGAGCTTGCTCTCGGCTGCCCAGCAGCACAGTGAGTAGAGCACGAACAGTTGCCGTCTGCTCCCACAATCGAAGAGCCAGGAGGGAAAGCTGGTGCTCTGAATCTTCTGCACACAGTCAGCTTTGCAACAGTGCCTCCATCATTGCTGTCGCTCCTCACTTTCATACCGAAAGGTCCATTTGAATCCAACCTCTTCGGAGCTTGCTCTCGGCTGCCCAGCAGCACAGTGAGTAGAGCACGAATGATTGCCGTCTGCTCCCACAGTCGAAGAGCCAGGAGGGAAAGCATGTGCTGGGCATCTTCAGCACACAGTCAGCTTTGCAACGGTGTCACCATCATTGCTGTCGCTCCTCAGTGTCATACCTAAAGGTCCATTTGAATGCACCCTCTTCAGAGCTTGCTCTCGGCTGCCCAGCAGCACAGTGAGTAGAGCACGAACAGTTGCCGTCTGCTCCCACAATCGAAGAGCCAGGAGGGAAAGCTGGTGCTCTGAATCTTCTGCACACAGTCAGCTTTGCAACAGTGCCTCCATCATTGCTGTCGCTCCTCACTTTCATACCGAGAAGTTCATTTGAATCCAACTTCTCTGCTCGTTGCTCTTGGCTGCCCAGCAGCACAGTCAGTAGAGCACGAACGTCTGGCCTCTGCTCTCAGAGCCGAAGAGCCAGGAGGGAAAGCATGTGCTGGGCATCTTCAGCACACAGTCAGCTTTGCAACGGTGTCACCATCATTGCTGTCGCTCCTCGCTTTCATACCTAAAGGTCCATTTGAATGCACCCTCTTCGGAGCTTGCTCTCGGCTGCCCAGCAGCACAGTGAGTAGAGCACGAACGGTTGCCGTCTGCTCCCACAGTCGAAGAGCCAGGAGGGAAAGCATGTGCTGGGCATCTTCAGCACACAGTTAGCTTTGCAACGGTGTCACCATCATTGCTGTCGCTCCTCGCTTTCATACCTAAAAGTCCACTCGAATGCAACCTCTACGGAGCTTGCTCTGAGCTGCCAAGTAGCACAGCGATTAGAGCACGAACGTCTGGCCTCTGCTCCCAGAGCCGAAGAGCCAGGAGGGAAAGCATGTGCTGGGCATCTTCAGCACACAGTCAGCTTTGCAACGGTGTCACCATCATTGCTGTCGCTCCTCGCTTTCATACTTAAAAGTCCATTTGAGTGCAACCTCTCCGAAGCTTGTTCTCGGCTGCCCAGGGGCAGAACGATTAGTGCACGAACGTCTGGCTTCTGCTCCCAGATCCGAAGAGCCAGGAGGGAAAGCATGTGCTGGGCATCTTCAGCACACAGTCAGCTTTGCAACGGTGTCACCATCATTGCTGTCGCTCCTCGCTTTCATACCTAAAGGTCCATTTGAATGCACCCTCTTCGGAGCTTGCTCTCGGCTGCCCAGCTGCACAGTGAGTAGAGCACGAACAGTTGCCGTCTGCTCCCACAATCGAAGAGCCAGGAGGGAAAGCTGGTGAAAGCTTAGGGTTAGGGTTAGGGTTAGGGTTAGGGTTAGGGGTTAGGGGTTAGGGTTAGGGGGTTAGGGTTAGGGTTAGGGTTAGGGTTAGGGTTAGGGTTAGGGGTTAGGGTTAGGGTTAGGGTTAGGGTTAGGGTTAGGGTTAGGGTTAGGGTTAGGGTTAGGGTTAGGGTTAGGGTTAGGGTTAGGGTTAGGGTTAGGGTTAGGGTTAGGGTTAGGGTTAGGGTTAGGGTTAGGGTTAGGGTTAGGGTTAGGGTTAGGGTTAGGGTTAGGGTTAGGGTTAGGGTTAGGGTCTGCTCCCACAGTCGAAGAGCCAGGAGGGAAAGCATGTGCGGGGCATCTTCAGCACACAGTCAGCTTTGCAATGCTGTCACCATTATTGCTGTCACTCCTCGGTTTCATACCTAAAAGTACATTTGAATGCAACCTCTCCAAAGCTGCTTCTCAGCTGCCCAGAAGCTCAGCGATTAGTGCACGAACGTCTGGCCTCTGCTCCCAGCGCCGAAGAGCCAGGAGGGAAAGCATGTGCTGGGCATCTTCAGCACACAGTCAGCTTTGCAACGGTGTCACCATCATTGCTGTCGCTCCTCAGTGTCATACCTAAAGGTCCATTTGAATGCACCCTCTTCGGAGCTTGCTCTCGGCTGCCCAGCAGCACAGTGAGTAGAGCACGAACAGTTGCCGTCTGCTCCCACAATCGAAGAGCCAGGAGGGAAAGCTGGTGCTCTGAATCTTCTGCACACAGTCAGCTTTGCAACAGTGCCTCCATCATTGCTGTCGCTCCTCACTTTCATACCGAGAAGTTCATTTGAATCCAACTTCTCTGCTCGTTGCTCTTGGCTGCCCAGCAGCACAGTCAGTAGAGCACGAACGTCTGGCCTCTGCTCTCAGAGCCGAAGAGCCAGGAGGGAAAGCATGTGCTGGGCATCTTCAGCACACAGTCAGCTTTGCAACGGTGTCACCATCATTGCTGTCGCTCCTCGCTTTCATACCGAAAGGTCCATTTGAAAGCGCCCTCTTCGGAGCTTGCTCTCGGCTGCCCAGCAGCACAGTGAGTAGAGCACGAACGGTTGCCGTCTGCTCCCACAGTCGAAGAGCCAGGAGGGAAAGCATGTGCTGGGCATCTTCAGCACACAGTCAGCTTTGCAACGGTGTCACCATCATTGCTGTCGCTCCTCAGTGTCATACCTAAAGGTCCATTTGAATGCACCCTCTTCAGAGCTTGCTCTCGGCTGCCCAGCAGCACAGTGAGTAGAGCACGAACAGTTGCCGTCTGCTCCCACAATCGAAGAGCCAGGAGGGAAAGCTGGTGCTCTGAATCTTCTGCACACAGTCAGCTTTGCAACAGTGCCTCCATCATTGCTGTCGCTCCTCACTTTCATACCGAGAAGTTCATTTGAATCCAACTTCTCTGCTCGTTGCTCTTGGCTGCCCAGCAGCACAGTCAGTAGAGCACGAACGTCTGGCCTCTGCTCTCAGAGCCGAAGAGCCAGGAGGGAAAGCATGTGCTGGGCATCTTCAGCACACAGTCAGCTTTGCAACGGTGTCACCATCATTGCTGTCGCTCCTCGCTTTCATACCGAAAGGTCCATTTGAATGCACCCTCTTCGGAGCTTGCTCTCGGCTGCCCAGCAGCACAGTGAGTAGAGCACGAACGGTTGCCGTCTGCTCCCACAGTCGAAGAGCCAGGAGGGAAAGCATGTGCTGGGCATCTTCAGCACACAGTCAGCTTTGCAACGGTGTCACCATCATTGCTGTCGCTCCTCCGTTTCATACCTAAAGGTCCATTTGAATGCACCCTCTTCGGAGCTTGCTCTCGGCTGCCCAGCAGCACAGTGAGTAGAGCACGAACTGTTGTCGTCTGCTCCCACAGTCGAAGAGCCAGGAGGGAAAGCATGTGCTGGGCATCTTCAGCACACAGTCAGCTTTGCAACGGTGTCACCATCATTGCTGTCGCTCCTCGCTTTCATACCTAAAGGTCCATTTGAATGCAACCTCTTCGGAGGTTGCTCTCGGCTGCCCAGCAGCACAGTGAGTAGAGCACGAACGTCTGGCCTCTGCTCCCAGAGCCGAAGAGCCAGGAGGGAAAGCATGTGCTGGGCATCTTCAGCACACAGTCAGCTTTGCAACGGTGTCACCATCATTGCTGTCGCTCCTCGCTTTCATACCTAAAAGTCCATTTGAATGCAACCTCTTCGGAGCTTGCTCTCGGCTGCCCAGCAGCAGTGATTAGTACGCAAACGTCTGGCGTCTGCTCCCAGAGCGAAGAGCCAGGAGGGAAAGCATGTGCTGGGCATCTTCAGCACACAGTCAGCTTTGCAACGGTGTCACCATCATTGCTGTCGCTCCTCGCTTTCATACCTAAAGGTCCATTTGAATGCACCCTCTTCGGAGCTTGCTCTCGGCTGCCCAGCAGCACAGTGAGTAGAGCACGAACGGTTGCCGTCTGCTCCCACAGTCGAAGAGCCAGGAGGGAAAGCATGTGCTGGGCATCTTCAGCACACAGTCAGTCACTTTGCAACGGTGTCACCATTATTGCTGTCGCTCCTCGCTTTCATACCTAAAAGTCCATTTGAATGCAACCTCTCTTCGGAGCTTGCTCTCGGCTGCCCAGCAGCACAGTTAGAGCACGAACGTCTGGCCTCTGCTCCCAGAGCCGAAGAGCCAGGAGGGAAAGCATGTGCTGGGCATCTTCAGCACACAGTCAGCTTTGCAACGGTGTCACCATCATTGCTGTCGCTCCTCGGTTTCATACCTAAAGGTTATTTGAATGCAACCTCTCCGGAGCTTGCTCTCGGCTGCCCAGCAGCACAGTGAGTTAGAGCACGAACGTTGCTGGCCTCTGCTCCCACAGTCGAAGAGCCAGGAGGGAAAGCATGTGCTGGGCATCTTCAGCACACAGTCACAGTCAGCTTTGCAACGGTGTCACCATCATTGCTGTCGCTCCTCAGTTTCATACCTAAAGGTCCATTTGAATGCACCCTCTTCGGAGCTTGCTCTCGGCTGCCCAGCACAGTGAGTAGAGCACGAACGTTGCCGTCTGCTCCCACAGTCGAAGAGCCAGGAGGGAAAGCATGTGCTGGGCATCTTCAGCACACAGTCAGCTTTGCAACGGTGTCACCATCATTGCTGTCGCTCCTCAGCTTTCATACCTAAAGGTCCATTTGAATGCAACCTCTCTCTCGAGCTTGCTCTCGGCTGCCCAGCAGCACAGTGAGTAGAGCACGAACGTTTGCCGTCTGCTCCCACACTCGAAGAGCCAGGAGGGAAAGCATGTGCTGGGCATCTTCAGCACACAGTCAGCTTTGCAACGGTGTCACCATCATTGCTGTCGCTCCTCAGTTTCATACCTAAAAGTCCATTTGAATGCAACCTCTCCGGAGCTTGCTCTGAGCTGCCCAGTAGCACAGCCATTAGAGCACGAACGTCTGGCCTCTGCTCCCAGAGTCGAAGAGCCAGGAGGGAAAGCATGTGCTGGGCATCTTCAGCACACAGTTAGCTTTGCACCGGTGTCCCCATCATTGCTGTCGCTCCTCAGTTTCATACCTAAAACTCCATTTGAATGCAACCTCTCCAGAGCTTGCTCTGAGCTGCCCAGTAGCACAGCGATTAGAGCACGAACGTTGCCGTCTGCTCCCACAGTCGAAGAGCCAGGAGGGAAAGCATGTGCTGGGCATCTTCAGCACACAGTCAGCTTTGCAACGGTGTCACCATCATTGCTGTCGCTCCTCAGTTCATACCTAAAGGTCCATTTGAATGCAACCTCTTCGGAGCTTGCTCTCGGCTGCCCAGCAGCACAGTGAGTAGAGCACGAACGTCTGGCCGTCTGCTCCCAGAGCCGAAGAGCCAGGAGGGAAAGCATGTGCTGGGCATCTTCAGCACACAGTCAGCTTTGCAACGGTGTCACCATCATTGCTGTCGCTCCTCGCTTTCATACCTAAAGGTCCATTTGAATGCAACCTCTTCGGAGCTTGCTCTCGGCTGCCCAGCAGCACAGTGAGTAGAGCACGAACGGTTGCCGTCAGCTCCCACAGTCGAATAGCCAGGAGGGAAAGCATGTGCTGGGCATCTTCAGCACACAGTCAGCTTTGCAACGGTGTCACCATCTTTGCTGTCGCTCCTCGCTTTCATACCTAAAGGTCCATTTGAATGCACCCTCTTCGGAGCTTGCTCTCGGCTGCCCAGCAGCACAGTGAGTAGAGCACGAACACGAACGTTGCCGTCTGCTCCCACAGTCGAAGAGCCAGGAGGGAAAGCATGTGCTGGGCATCTTCAGCACACAGTCAGCTTTGCAACGGTGTCACCATTGCTGTCGCTCCTCAGTGTCATACCTAAAGGTCCATTTGAATGCACCCTCTTCAGAGCTTGCTCTCGGCTGCCCAGCAGCACAGTGAGTAGAGCACGAACAGTTGCCGTCTGCTCCCACAATCGAAGAGCCAGGAGGGAAAGCTGGTGCTCTGAATCTTCTGCACACAGTCAGCTTTGCAACAGTGTCACCATCATTGCTGTCGCTCCTCACTTTCATACCGAAAGTTCATTTGAATCCAACTTCTCTGCTCTTGCTCTTGGCTGCCCAGCAGCACAGTCAGTAGAGCACGAACGTCTGGCCTCTGCTCTCAGAGCCGAAGAGCCAGGAGGGAAAGCATGTGCTGGGCATCTTCAGCACACAGTCAGCTTTGCAACGGTGTCACCATCATTGCTGTCGCTCCTCGCTTTCATACCTAAAGGTCCATTTGAATGCACCCTCTTCGGAGCTTGCTCTCGGCTGCCCAGCAGCACAGTGAGTAGAGCACGAACGGTTGCCGTCTGCTCCCACAGTCGAAGAGCCAGGAGGGAAAGCATGTGCTGGGCATCTTCAGCACACAGTTAGCTTTGCAACGGTGTCACCATCATTGCTGTCGCTCCTCGCTTTCATACCTAAAAGTCCACTCGAATGCAACCTCTACGGAGCTTGCTCTGAGCTGCCAAGTAGCACAGCGATTAGAGCACGAACGTCTGGCCTCTGCTCCCAGAGCCGAAGAGCCAGGAGGGAAAGTGTGCTGGGCATCTTCAGCACACAGTCAGCTTTGCAACGGTGTCACCATCATTGCTGTCGCTCCTCGCTTTCATACTTAAAAGTCCATTTGAGTGCAACCTCTCCGAAGCTTGTTCTCGGCTGCCCAGGGGCAGAACGATTAGTGCACGAACGTCTGGCTTCTGCTCCCAGATCCGAAGAGCCAGGAGGGAAAGCATGTGCTGGGCATCTTCAGCACACAGTCAGCTTTGCAACGGTGTCACCATCATTGCTGTCGCTCCTCGCTTTCATACCTAAAGGTCCATTTGAATGCACCCTCTTCGGAGCTTGCTCTCGGCTGCCCAGCTGCACAGTGAGTAGAGCACGAACAGTTGCCGTCTGCTCCCACAATCGAAGAGCCAGGAGGGAAAGCTGGTGAAAGCTTAGGGTTAGGGTTAGGGTTAGGGTTAGGGTTAGGGTTAGGGTTAGGGGTTAGGGTTAGGGTTAGGGTTAGGGTTAGGGTTAGGGTTAGGGTTTAAGGTTAGGGGTTAGGTTAGGGTTAGGGTTAGGGTTAGGGTTAGGGTTAGGGTTAGGGTTAGGGTTAGGGTTAGGGTTAGGGTTAGGGTTAGGGTTAGGGTTAGGGTTAGGGTTAGGGGGTTAGGGTTAGGGTTAGGGTTAGGGTTAGGGTTAGGGTTAGGGTTAGGGTTAGGGGGTTAGGGTTAGGCCGTCTGCTCCCACAGTCGAAGAGCCAGGAGGGAAAGCATGTGCGGGGCATCTTCAGCACACAGTCAGCTTTGCAATGCTGTCACCATTATTGCTGTCACTCCTCGGTTTCATACCTAAAAGTACATTTGAATGCAACCTCTCCAAAGCTGCTTCTCAGCTGCCCAGAAGCTCAGCGATTAGTGCACGAACGTCTGGCCTCTGCTCCCAGCGCCGAAGAGCCAGGAGGGAAAGCATGTGCTGGGCATCTTCAGCACACAGTCAGCTTTGCAACGGTGTCACCATCATTGCTGTCGCTCCTCAGTGTCATACAAGGTCCATTTGAATGCACCCTCTTCGGAGCTTGCTCTCGGCTGCCCAGCAGCACAGTGAGTAGAGCACGAACAGTTGCCGTCTGCTCCCACAATCGAAGAGCCAGGAGGGAAAGCTGGTGCTCTGAATCTTCTGCACACAGTCAGCTTTGCAACAGTGCCTCCATCATTGCTGTCGCTCCTCACTTTCATACCGAGAAGTTCATTTGAATCCAACTTCTCTGCTCGTTGCTCTTGGCTGCCCAGCAGCACAGTCAGTAGAGCACGAACGTCTGGCCTCTGCTCTCAGAGCCGAAGAGCCAGGAGGGAAAGCATGTGCTGGGCATCTTCAGCACACAGTCAGCTTTGCAACGGTGTCACCATCATTGCTGTCGCTCCTCGCTTTCATACCTAAAGGTCCATTTGAATGCACCCTCTTCGGAGCTTGCTCTCGGCTGCCCAGCAGCACAGTGAGTAGAGCACGAACGGTTGCCGTCTGCTCCCACAGTCGAAGAGCCAGGAGGGAAAGCATGTGCTGGGCATCTTCAGCACACAGTTAGCTTTGCAACGGTGTCACCATCATTGCTGTCGCTCCTCGCTTTCATACCTAAAAGTCCACTCGAATGCAACCTCTACGGAGCTTGCTCTGAGCTGCCAAGTAGCACAGCGATTAGAGCACGAACGTCTGGCCTCTGCTCCCAGAGCCGAAGAGCCAGGAGGGAAAGCATGTGCTGGGCATCTTCAGCACACAGTCAGCTTTGCAACGGTGTCACCATCATTGCTGTCGCTCCTCGCTTTCATACTTAAAAGTCCATTTGAGTGCAACCTCTCCGAAGCTTGTTCTCGGCTGCCCAGGGGCAGAACGATTAGTGCACGAACGTCTGGCTTCTGCTCCCAGATCCGAAGAGCCAGGAGGGAAAGCATGTGCTGGGCATCTTCAGCACACAGTCAGCTTTGCAACGGTGTCACCATCATTGCTGTCGCTCCTCGCTTTCATACCTAAAGGTCCATTTGAATGCATGCACCCTCTTCGGAGCTTGCTCTCGGCTGCCCAGCTGCACAGTGAGTAGAGCACGAACAGTTGCCGTCTGCTCCCACAATCGAAGAGCCAGGAGGGAAAGCTGGTGAAAGCTTAGGGTTAGGGTTAGGGTTAGGGTTAGGGTTAGGGTTAGGGGTTAGGGTTAGGGTTAGGGTTAGCGTTAGGGATTTAGAGTAACGTAAGGGATAGCGTTAGGGGTAGGGTTAGGGTTAGGTTAGGGTTAGGGTTAGGGTTAGGGTTAGGGTTAGGGTTAGGGTTAGGGTTAGGGTTAGGGTTAGGGTTAGGGTTAGGGTTAGGGTTAGGGTTAGGGTTAGGGTTAGGGTTAGGGTTAGGGTTAGGGTTAGGGTTAGGGTTAGGGTTAGGGTTAGGGTTGGGTTAGGGTTAGGGTTAGGGTTAGGGTTGCCGTCTGCTCCCACAGTCGAAGAGCCAGGAGGGAAAGCATGTGCGGGGCATCTTCAGCACACAGTCAGCTTTGCAATGCTGTCACCATTATTGCTGTCACTCCTCGGTTTCATACCTAAAAGTACATTTGAATGCAACCTCTCCAAAGCTGCTTCTCAGCTGCCCAGAAGCTCAGCGATTAGTGCACGAACGTCTGGCCTCTGCTCCCAGCGCCGAAGAGCCAGGAGGGAAAGCATGTGCTGGGCATCTTCAGCACACAGTCAGCTTTGCAACGGTGTCACCATCATTGCTGTCGCTCCTCAGTGTCATACCTAAAGGTCCATTTGAATGCACCCTCTTCGGAGCTTGCTCTCGGCTGCCCAGCAGCACAGTGAGTAGAGCACGAACAGTTGCCGTCTGCTCCCACAATCGAAGAGCCAGGAGGGAAAGCTGGTGCTCTGAATCTTCTGCACACAGTCAGCTTTGCAACAGTGCCTCCATCATTGCTGTCGCTCCTCACTTTCATACCGAGAAGTTCATTTGAATCCAACTTCTCTGCTCGTTGCTCTTGGCTGCCCAGCAGCACAGTCAGTAGAGCACGAACGTCTGGCCTCTGCTCTCAGAGCCGAAGAGCCAGGAGGGAAAGCATGTGCTGGGCATCTTCAGCACACAGTCAGCTTTGCAACGGTGTCACCATCATTGCTGTCGCTCCTCGCTTTCATACCGAAAGGTCCATTTGAAAGCGCCCTCTTCGGAGCTCGCTCTCGGCTGCCCAGCAGCACAGTGAGTAGAGCACGAACGGTTGCCGTCTGCTCCCACAGTCGAAGAGCCAGGAGGGAAAGCATGTGCTGGGCATCTTCAGCACACAGTCAGCTTTGCAACGGTGTCACCATCATTGCTGTCGCTCCTCAGTGTCATACCTAAAGGTCCATTTGAATGCACCCTCTTCAGAGCTTGCTCTCGGCTGCCCAGCAGCACAGTGAGTAGAGCACGAACAGTTGCCGTCTGCTCCCACAGTCGAAGAGCCAGGAGGGAAAGCATGTGCTGGGCATCTTCAGCACACAGTCAGCTTTGCAACGGTGTCACCATCATTGCTGTCGCTCCTCAGTTTCATACCTAAAGGTCCATACGAACGTTGCCGTCTGCTCCCACAGCCGAAGAGCCAGGAGGGAAAGCATGTGCTGGGCATCTTCAGCACACAGTCAGCTTTGCAACGGTGTCACCATCATTGCTGTCGCTCCTCGCTTTCATACCTAAAGTCCATTTGAATGCAACCCTCTGGAGCTTGCTCTCGGCTGCCCAGCAGCACAGTGAGTAGAGCACGAACGTCTGCCGTCTGCTCCCAGAGCCGAAGAGCCAGGAGGGAAAGCATGTGCTGGGCATCTTCAGCACACAGTCAGCTTTGCAACGGTGTCACCATCATTGCTGTCGCTCCTCGCTTTCATACCTAAAGGTCCATTTGAATGCAACCTCTTCGGAGCTTGCTCTCGGCTGCCCAGCAGCACAGTGAGTAGAGCACGAACGTTGCCGTCTGCTCCCACAGTCGAAGAGCCAGGAGGGAAAGCATGTGCTGGGCATCTTCAGCACACAGTCAGCTTTGCAACGGTGTCACCATCATTGCTGTCGCTCCTCGCTTTCATACCTAAAGGTCCATTTGAATGCAACCTCTTCGGAGCTTGCTCTCGGCTGCCCAGCAGCACAGTGATTAGAGCACGAACGTTTGCCGTCTGCTCCCAGAGTCGAAGAGCCAGGAGGGAAAGCATGTGCTGGGCATCTTCAGCACACAGTCAGCTTTGCAACGGTGTCACCATCATTGCTGTCGCTCCTCGCTTTCATACCTAAAAGTCCATTTGAATGCAACCTCTCTTCGGAGCTTGCTCTCGGCTGCCCAGCAGCACAGTGAGTAGAGCACGAACGTCTGGCCGTCTGCTCCCAGAGCCGAAGAGCCAGGAGGGAAAGCATGTGCTGGGCATCTTCAGCACACAGTCAGCTTTGCAACGGTGTCACCATCATTGCTGTCGCTCCTCGCTTTCATACCTAAAGGTCCATTTGAATGCACCCTCTTCGGAGCTTGCTCTCGGCTGCCCAGCAGCACAGTGAGTAGAGCACGACCGGTTGCCGTCTGCTCCCACAGTCGAAGAGCCAGGAGGGAAAGCATGTGCTGGGCATCTTCAGCACACAGTCAGCTTTGCAACGGTGTCACCATCATTGCTGTCGCTCCTCAGTTTCATACCTAAAGGTCCATTTGAATGCACCCTCTTCTGAGCTTGCTCTCGGCTGCCCAGCAGCACAGTGA
>NW_026635700.1:0-2500 GCF_028554395.1 Pezoporus wallicus | reverse complement strand
GCCTCTGCTCTCAGAGCCGAAGAGCCAGGAGGGAAAGCATGTGCTGGGCATCTTCAGCACACAGTCAGCTTTGCAACGGTGTCACCATCATTGCTGTCGCTCCTCGCTTTCATACCTAAAGGTCCATTTGAATGCACCCTCTTCGGAGCTTGCTCTCGGCTGCCCAGCAGCACAGTGAGTAGAGCACGAACGGTTGCCGTCTGCTCCCACAGTCGAAGAGCCAGGAGGGAAAGCATGTGCTGGGCATCTTCAGCACACAGTTAGCTTTGCAACGGTGTCACCATCATTGCTGTCGCTCCTCGCTTTCATACCTAAAAGTCCATTCGAATGCAACCTCTACGGAGCTTGCTCTGAGCTGCCAAGTAGCACAGCGATTAGAGCACGAACGTCTGGCCTCTGCTCCCAGAGCCGAAGAGCCAGGAGGGAAAGCATGTGCTGGGCATCTTCAGCACACAGTCAGCTTTGCAACGGTGTCACCATCATTGCTGTCGCTCCTCGCTTTCATACTTAAAAGTCCATTTGAGTGCAACCTCTCCGAAGCTTGTTCTCGGCTGCCCAGGGGCAGAACGATTAGTGCACGAACGTCTGGCTTCTGCTCCCAGATCCGAAGAGCCAGGAGGGAAAGCATGTGCTGGGCATCTTCAGCACACAGTCAGCTTTGCAACGGTGTCACCATCATTGCTGTCGCTCCTCGCTTTCATACCTAAAGGTCCATTTGAATGCACCCTCTTCGGAGCTTGCTCTCGGCTGCCCAGCTGCACAGTGAGTAGAGCACGAACAGTTGCCGTCTGCTCCCACAATCGAAGAGCCAGGAGGGAAAGCTGGTGAAAGCGTAGGGTTAGGGTTAGGGTTAGGGGTAGGGTTAGGGGTTAGGGTTAGGGGTTAGGGTTAGGGGTAAGGTTAAGGGTTAGGTATAGGGTTAGGGTTAGGGTTAGGGTTAGGGTTAGGTTTAGGCTTAGGGTTAGGGTTAGGGTTAGGGTTAGGGTTAGGGTTAGAGGGTTAGGAACGGTTGCCGTCTGCTCCCACAGTCGAAGAGCCAGGAGGGAAAGCATGTGCTGGGCATCTTCAGCACACAGTCAGCTTTGCAACGGTGTCACCATTATTGCTGTCGCTCCTCAGTGTCATACCTAAAGGTCCCTTTGAATGCACCCTCTTCGGAGCTTGCTCTCGGCTGCCCAGCAGCACCGTGAGGTGTTGTCGTACTGTTGCCGTCTGCTCCCACAATCGAAGAGCCAGGAGGGAAAGCATGTGCTGGGCATCTTCAGCACACAGTCAGCTTTGCAACGGTGTCACCATCATTGCTGTCGCTCCTCAGTTTCATACCTAAAGGTCCATTTGAATGCACCCTCTTCGGAGCTTGCTCTCGGCTGCCCAGCAGCACAGTGAGTAGAGCACAAACAGTTGCCGTCTGCTCCCACAATCGAAGAGCCAGGAGGGAAAGCTGGTGCTCTGAATCTTCTGCACACAGTCAGCTTTGCAACAGTGCCTCCATCATTGCTGTCGCTCCTCACTGGAAGTTCATTTGAATCCAACTTCTCTGCTCGTTGCCTTGGCTGCCCAGCAGCACAGTCAGTAGAGCACGAACGTCTGGCCTCTGCTCTCAGAGCCGAAGAGCCAGGAGGGAAAGCATGTGCTGGGCATCTTCAGCACACAGTCAGCTTTGCAACGGTGTCACCATCATTGCTGTCGCTCCTCGCTTTCATACCTAAAGGTCCATTTGAATGCACCCTCTTCGGAGCTTGCTCTCGGCTGCCCAGCAGCACAGTGAGTAGAGCACGAACGGTTGCCGTCTGCTCCCACAGTCGAAGAGCCAGGAGGGAAAGCATGTGCTGGGCATCTTCAGCACACAGTTAGCTTTGCAACGGTGTCACCATCATTGCTGTCGCTCCTCGCTTTCATACCTAAAAGTCCACTCGAATGCAACCTCTACGGAGCTTGCTCTGAGCTGCCAAGTAGCACAGCGATTAGAGCACGAACGTCTGGCCTCTGCTCCCAGAGCCGAAGAGCCAGGAGGGAAAGCATGTGCTGGGCATCTTCAGCACACAGTCAGCTTTGCAACGGTGTCACCATCATTGCTGTCGCTCCTCGCTTTCATACTTAAAAGTCCATTTGAGTGCAACCTCTCCGAAGCTTGTTCTCGGCTGCCCAGGGGCAGAACGATTAGTGCACGAACGTCTGGCTTCTGCTCCCAGATCCGAAGAGCCAGGAGGGAAAGCATGTGCTGGGCATCTTCAGCACACAGTCAGCTTTGCAACGGTGTCACCATCATTGCTGTCGCTCCTCGCTTTCATACCTAAAGGTCCATTTGAATGCACCCTCTTCGGAGCTTGCTCTCGGCTGCCCAGCTGCACAGTGAGTAGAGCACGAACAGTTGCCGTCTGCTCCCACAATCGAAGAGCCAGGAGGGAAAGCTGGTGAAAGCTTAGGGTTAGGGTTAAAGATAGGGTTAGGGTTAGGGGTTAGGGTTAGGGTTAGGGTTAGGGTTAGGGGTTAGGGTAGG
>NW_026635699.1:0-19338 GCF_028554395.1 Pezoporus wallicus | reverse complement strand
CATCTGGGGTTTTGGCGTTAGATATATTGTCTCTTTTTGGTCTTGTTCCAGTGTTCGCTGTCCAGCACTAATTTTATATTCTAGGTAAATTATTTTTGTTTTACTATTAGGGCTTTCTCTAGGATACCCTATATCCCTGGAGTTCCAGAAAATTTAAGAGGCTTACCATCCAGGCAACACAGGCCTCTTCTGTCTGGATGGCTATTAAGATGTCATCTACATACTGCAATATCTTCCCTTCTTCCGGTGGGGCTTCTCAGGACTCTAAGTCTTTTGAAAGTTGTTCTTAAATCCCTGAGGCAGCACCGTCCATGTGAGCTGGGTTTTGCGCCCACTCTTAGGGCTTTCCCATTCAAATGGAAAGATTTTTTTTTGGCTGGCTTCGTGGAGAGGGAGGCAAAAGAAGGCATCTTTCATATCTAAAACAGTAAACCAAATTAACTCCAGTGTCAAGCATGTTAATAGGGTATATGGATTTGCTATCACAGGGTAAAGATCCTCAGTTATTTTGTTAATAGCTTGTAAGTCCTGTACCACTCGGTATGGCCTGTCAGGTTTACCAACAGGTAAAATATGGGTGTCAAAATCAGACTGGCACTCCTTTAGCAGTCTTAATTGCAGGCAATTACTGTTCGAATTCCTTCTCTATTTTCCTTGTTCAGGGGGTATTGTTTAATTCTGACTAGATGTTTTCCCTCCTTGAGCTTAATCTATATCGGGGGTGCATTTTTGGCCCTTCCAGGTATGTTCGTATCCCATACCCCTGGGAATACCTGATCCAGTATATCTTCCCTGATTTCTTCCTCGACACAGCTAGTAACCAAAACTAAACATTTTTATATATTGTTGGTCGTTTACTTTTAAAGTGATCTCGCCTCCTTTGAAAGTAATGGTCGCTTCCAAGTGTTCCAGTAAATCTCTCCCTAGGAGAGCTTTTGGGGAGTTAGGCATATATAAATTATGAATGTCCCATTGCTTTTCTAATTGATATTTTAATGGTTTATAAAAATAAGCCTTTTCATTTTGGCCAGTTGTCCCTTTTACCATAATACTCTTCATTAGGGACTGTAGTGATAGGACAAGGGGTAACGGGTTAAAACTTAAACAGGGGAAGTTTAGATTGGATATACAGAGGAAATTCTTTCCTGTTAGGGTGGTGAGGAACTGGAATGGGTTGCCCAGGGAGGTTGTGAATGCTCCATCCCTGGCAGTGTTCAAGACCAGGTTGGACGAGGCCTTGGGTGATATGGTTTAGTGTGAGGTGTCCCTGCCCATGGCAGGGGGGTTGGGACTTGATGATCTTAAGGTCCTTTCCAACCCTAACTATTCTATGATTCTATATCTCCCAAAGGTATTAAAGCTTTGTTTAAAACTTAATATGTTGTGCCTGTATCAGCTAAAAATTCTACTTTTCTTTTTTGTTCTCTAGCTTTGTTATAATCAGTGGATCTGCTAGGGAAGATTCCCCAGGTCCTTGTCAGTCTAGTTCCAATTTAGTAACCGGAGCCACCCCATGGCACTGCCCCCTCCAGGGCAGTCTCACTTCCAGCATCCAAACTCCCCATAGCACACACACCAATCCGGTTTCACAGAAGAAGAACCCACTCCCCCACCTCTGCCTGATATTCCTTCTCCTCCAGTTTCAAAGCAACCACTGCAGCTGTGGCTATAGCACGATTCAGTCTTTTTTCTACCTGTTTCCCTGCTCTGCAAGGGCTACAGATGCCTGCCTCTGCAACAGCACTTCTGATTTAACTCTTTCTTAACTCTGAATATGAATCTGCCGCTTGTTGCCAGTGACAGCAATTTCCTCCTCCTTATCAATATCTGATAGGACAGATATAGAGTGTGTTCCTCTCAGAGCTACTTGTGATATATATTTTTTCTATCTATTAAACATCTTTCCCCCATATCACAGGCTGAACAACATTTCTCCATCTTAACTTTCAGTTTTTCCCTGTCCTTTTCCAAAGCAAAAATTAAGGGATCTGGTGTAGTTACATTAATTTTACATTCAGTCTGTCACTCCAGGTGGTTTCTTAAAGGGAAAAACATATCTGCATACATTATTTCATCCCATTTTCCTTGCTCCCTTAAAACAACATTAATTGTCAGAGTTCCATTTTTAGGTCATTTTTTTTTTGATCTTCCAAAGTATATAAAGGTCATCATTGTTTATAATATCTTCTCAATGTTTTCCTGTTTACCAAGCCCCCAGGAGACCTTCCCAGATATTTCTAATGTGCCAAAATGCAACCCAAAGGGCTTTTCTTCAGAATTTTCTTGTTTTGACCAGTTCCCATTTCTTTTTCTTGATTTTTTGCTTTGATATTCTTACAGACTATTTTCCAATTTTCTATTCTTATTTCTTGATAGATCTTAGGAACTCTACAGATCAACCTACTTATTTTTGGTCCCAACAGATGGTCAGACAGATACTTCTGATTATTGTAACACATACAGCCCCTCTGGATGTTTAAAAGCCTGCTCTGTGTGCTGCACCAGGAATTCAGGGTGTGCTGTCTGGCTAACCACTGTGGGAGGGGCCGCCGCACACTCCCTCAGTTCCTATATTGCCTAATGATTACAGACAAACAAACGCTTTGTCTGTCTCCGGCTCTCTCCTCGCGGAGAACACGGAACCGCGGATCAGGACTCCACACTCACTTTGTAGCTATGCCACGTCTCAGTCACACAAAACACTCGCACACGGGATCCTACAGACACACAGCGGTTCTGCTTACCCTTCTCCTGCTTCTGACACAGTCAGTAGCAAGTCCGTCCTGCCTCCCAAAATCTGGGATGTAGCGGGACACTGGGTTCGCCTACCCTTCACCTGCTTCCTGCCCAGTCATTAGCTGGTCCACCCTGGCTCCCAAATCTAGGATGTGGTGAAAACCCGGACTAACCCAATCCGCTCTCAGGATCACTAGCAGCCGCTCTATCGGTCAGCAAGTTCCTTGCTTGTAAGCCCTACCTGCCAAGGGGAACTACACTGTGCGCCAGACATCTCTGCACGCCTTACCAGCAGCCCTGGGCCATGCGTACGCCTTATAGGCCCCCTAAATTACTTAAATTCCAAGCATACTGTATTTCCACAGCTGGCACAGGTTGTTGTCTGCCCCCGCAGTGAGCGGACGAGAAGTGGAGGTCCTCCAGGCAAGCCCTGAGGATGTCCACCCCTCAGCCGATCCTGCAGCCGAACAGATGCCTCCTGGCTGGCTCGCCAAACGATGTGCGAATAGACTCCACAACTCGCTAAAGTTGTAAAGTAGGTATGCTTTTTATTCAGCGCTGAGGAGCATGGAGGATAACTTCTCCAAAAGCATGAGCACCTCAGCGTTGTGTCCCCTTGACAGTTATCCTCTAAAGTTAGACATATGCATGAGATTGCACAACACGCCTATACATATTCATGTCCTATTCCCGCTTCATATTATAATGAGCTAAGAAGTCTTTTGCGCCTGCGCAGTGCCTCCTAGTGGCCGTGAGCAAGGGTCTCTAGATGAAGTAAATGAGTCTTCCTCGAGCTTGAACTTTTCACCTCTGGTTGTTATGCATGCTCCCTGGAGGCTTGGTTTTTGTCCAAAGCGCAGAGCCAATTTCAGCCGGCCTAGGTGTCCAAAGGACTGGAATCAAGTCACAGTCCCTACTTCTTAACAATAGCTATGTCCTTATATCTAGTTCTAGCATACACAGAGGCGTCCAAAGGACAGGAATCAAGACACAGTCCCTACTTCTTGACAATACCTCTGTCCTTTTAAAATAACACAGCAGTAGGAAAAAAAAATTAACTGACAGGATAAATATGCACATCTATTTCCAAAACTTAAAATGTTATACTTAAGTTTCTTGGGTGCCACCAAAGTATGAGAAGTTAGTATAGGTGATACACACTGTACTTTTTAATGTGCTTTACCATAGCTTCTAGATCATGATTGGCTTTAACAAAATAATTTTGCAGTATTAAATACTCCATATTGCAGAGGTAATTATTGTCTTATTTCTTGAAGTTCAGTAAGAATCCTTGAAGGACTTAGATATTACTAATGGAGAATCAGGAATGTAGTATACCTTTGGAATGTCACCATAAGTCCCAAATTATTTATTTACACTAACAGCCTCAAATTATTT
The DNA here is from genome assembly GCF_028554395.1 of Pezoporus wallicus. Taxonomy (NCBI): domain Eukaryota; kingdom Metazoa; phylum Chordata; class Aves; order Psittaciformes; family Psittacidae; genus Pezoporus; species Pezoporus wallicus. The sequence goes on along the minus strand of NW_026635699.1, from coordinate 15,204 downwards.
AACGCTAAAATCCTGGAACTGCTTAACGGTCATCCTGCCATCCACACAGAATCATAGAATGGTTAGGGTTGGAAAAGACCGTAAGATCATCTAGTTACAATCCTCCTGCTATGGGCAGGGACACCTCACACTAGACCATGTCACCCAAGGCTCTGTCCAACCTGGCCTTGAACACATCATGTTTTACTTCTTCAGGAGGAGAGAAAAGAGGGATGTATCCAAGCAACCATGGAGGTGTCAGCTCTGAAGGTACAATGCACTTCATTTCATGTGCTAATTGGTGTGGGACAGGACATCACACCCACCTGGAAGAGCTTTCTACCAAGTCCCTTTGATGCAGTTGGTTTTCTGGGATGGGAAGAAGCAGGGAAGCAAAGCTGAGTAATTTTTTTAATGAAGCTACTACCATCTACACACTTGCTACATATTAGATATACAAACTCTTCAGCTTTCTTCTGCTCTCTGTCACTGAGAATGTCACAGTGTAGATGCAACTGTGGATGGATTGATAAGCAAAGCCTTCACATACCTCTTCCCACAAGTCCAATATGTAGATGCAGATTTTACACTGTGACCAGCTGAGAATGTCATATTCCAAACACCTCATACAACAAGAAATGAATAGCCATACCTTTTCCACTTACCTGTCCTGGTAGATACAATCCTTGTATATTATACACTGATAAGCAAAAGTAGTTCAAATGGAGTAACAAAGAAAAGAAGCATGATTTAGAGGCTTTGAACTACAGCACTAAATTTACATTCATCCATGCAAATGCCTGCAGAGGGGCTGGGCCTAAAATTCACTGCAAATTGGGTTGGAAGAATACTCTCCCACAGAAACCCTACATGCCAGGTTATTACTGGAGTAACATCACTTGTATGCCATGCAGTAGTGCACTCAATGCATAGTTCACATAGAACTGCCAAACATCCATTGTTTTGAAATAACACAAAGATGATAAAAAAGCAGAATTTTTTAAAGATGAGTAGGAGCTAAACCAGCATTAGCCTGAGAGGTACTAGTTTTACTTCTCTCTAGAACTAATCCCAACATCTAAAGAAAACATGGACAACACCAGGCAAAGATCCTCTACACATAATACAGAACTGTACTGTTAACTTCTATGGGTCAAAGTTGTTTTTCACAGAACTCCCACTGGCTATTCCAGAGTCACAACAGCAATACAGTTGTATTGTGGTTTAAGCCCAGCTGATAACTGAAAACCATGCAGTCACTCAATCACTCCCCCCCTCCCCCCCCTTCTTCCTCCCCCCACTCCTGGAAGGATGGGGAGGAGAATCAAAAGAATGTAACTCCCACGGGTTGAGATAAGAGCAGTCCAGTAACTAAGGTATAATACAAAACTACTATTGCAACCACCAATAATAATAATGCTAAGGGAAATAAAAAGGAGAGAGAATACAATTGCTCTCCACTCACCAACTGATATCCAGCCTGACCTGAGCAGCAATCTGGGCTTTCTGTGTAATTCCCCCCAATTTGTATAGTGAGCATGATGTGCTGTAGCATGGAATACCCCTTTGGCTAGTTTGGGTAATGTCTCTGCTTCCTTCCCGCTTCTTGTGCCCTCCTTACTGGAAGAGCATGAGACTGAAAAGTCCTTGATCGGGATAAGCATTATTTAGCAAGAGCAGTTATCAACACTGTTCCCAGACTAAAGTCGAAAACACAGCACTGCACCAGCTACTAAGAAGGAGAAAAATGACTGCTACTGCTGAACTCAGGACAAGCTGACATGCAATATCCTTAAAATTGCAAAGTAATGTGACAGATATTGCAAAATGGTGGGGAAAATGTCAATGACATATTCAAGTCATCATGTACTTCTGATAATTCAGCACCACACAGGAGAATGTAAGCACTGTTCACTTCAGAGGAACTCTGTGTCCCACACAGCAAAATACAGTTCTAATAGAGCAATGTCATCACTTAACTATGACCTTTGTTAAAGACTTTAAAAGACCATGACAAAGTAAACACTATGTGGAATCTGCCAGATCCTCCACTTCTTGCACTTAAGACCCTACAGCTGATCATCAAGATCATCAAATGGAGACTAAGTCCAAACATGTCCAACCAACTGCAGCAGCAGTTCCAACTGGAAGGGGATCATTCCTGTCCTATCCCTCACACTGTGCTCCAGATGACCACAACACAAACAGCTGTTTCAGCAGAAAACGTGAAACCTGAGGAAGTGCTCCACACCGAGAGCTCTTGGGCATCAAGTCATAGTTGGGCTTTTTAGATGGTAGACTTCCACCCCACTTCCACTTACTGGAGCTGGATATTTAAACACCTGGGTCCAGTCTGTCTTATTTTTAATTTCTACCTTCTCCTTCCTCTTTTCTGGCACGGCAGGAATGGCTTGACTTGTTCTCAGTTTGGGCATTAGAACTGGGTGCCTGAGATCAAAATTTGGCCGGGTCTCGTGACTGCCTTCCAGCTCCTTCTTCTCTCCCTCCCTCCTACTGGACCCCGGACGGCCGTCGCCCGATGCCCCGCCACTCTCCCCGTGGGGCACCGCACGCCGGGCTGCGGGGGGGCCGGCACTACGACGGCAACCGCCCCACTTCGCATCCCGGGCCACCCGGCTGCGCCGCAGCGGGGCTCCCGCCAAACTTTGCCGCCCGACACGGCGCTGTGCGGTGCTGGGGGCCTAGCCCGGCCGCCGCCCCCCCGTGCTGGAGGTGAAGCAACCTGGCGCAGGCTCCTGCACTTGCACAGCGGGTGCAGAGCCGCCTCCAGGCAGCGCTAAGGCGTATTTTTTTCTTACTAATCTGCACATTCAGCACGTCCAGAGCGCCTATTACTTTATCTGGACTTTCTCCACTCTCCGGGCTCATGACACTGCGATCGCCTCCCCATCCTATCACTAACTCTCGCTCTCCTTCACTCCTTCCTCCTTCTCTCTTACAAGGCCTGCTAAGATCAAGCCCGATGGAAAGTAGAAAGAGGGAAAGAAAAAGAGAGAAGCAGAGGGAAGGGAGGGGAGCCGCTCCATCCTTCCCTCCCCCCACCACGGCGCACACGCCACCCCTTTTTCCCCCAGCCCCTTCCTTCGGTGATTTCCTCCGCTCTTCAGCAACTAGGGCGGCTTGGCGGAGCGACTCCCAGCTGCGGCACGGCTGCCCTCCGCGCCGCCCGCCCGGCGCACCTCTCCCTGCCGCCCCCCACACCCCCGCGATGCCCTGCTGCGCCCTGTGCCCCCCCGCTACCTCGTAAAGGTCCCCTGAAGCCATGCTGGGTTGCGGGACTGGGTTCCTTTGCGCCGTTTCCTTCTCTCCACCGCTCCCCCACTCGCTCTCTCTGTTGAGTAAACTGTTTTGCAGAATGACAGGCTTTGGGGCTGGCTGTGCGCAGAATCGGAGTCGAGCAGAGGCAGGCGGCGAGGCTGTCATAATCAGCAGCAGCTCAGAGCTTCCCCCTCCACGACCGGGTCCAAGACGGGTCTCCCCGCGCCCTCCGTCAGGGAAAGTCATGGGGCCGGAGAGCGACCTCCTTCCACCCCTCGCCCCGCTCCGAACCGGGAGCGCTTCAAACTCTTTCTGTGGCCAAAATACATAAATAAAAACTTGATAAAAACAACAATAATAATAAGGGGGGGGGGGGGAGGGGGAAAGTAGTGACCGCGCAGCGGGAAGGGCCGTGCCGCCCGCCCAAGGTCCCCACGGGGAGAGGCGGGCGCAGGGCCAGATCCCAGCCGCCAGCGTCGAGTGGCCCTGCCGGCCACCTTCCTGCCCCGGTGGTTATCACCGAGGAAATGGAGGTGGCGGGAAGCTTCTGAGCTCCCCCGCCCAAGGAGCGTGGTGGACTCCGGGGCCATCTCTCGCCTCTGCCAGCGCCCATCCTCATGCACCCTTTGCAGCCATTTTGACAATTAGCCAACCCTCTCCAGGAAATGAAAGCTACGGACATCCTGCCGCCTGGATTTCACTAGGAGGCACAGGGCGGCTAATGGTCTGAGGTGGTTGTGGACGTGGGGCAGTACAAAGCCCTTGTCCGTTGCCATGTTAGAGCCTTCTGGGCCTTTTCTCTGAGGGAAAGAGTGGCCCTATGGCCGCTGGCTTCCTCGTGCAGCTTCCCTGAATGAGGGCAACTGTGGCACTGAGCAAGCCAGGCATCATGTTGGTCTCCCGTCTGTCTTTATCCACCATCACTGCTGAATGCCTCCTGCTCAGGGATTCCCAGGTTGAGGAAGTATCCTCACAGCAGCTTGGCCATGAGTGAAGATGAACTAGCTCATCGCGAGAGGAAGCCCTGCTTTCCACCAGGCATGATGGAGTCTTGCAGAGACAGTTGCTGATGTGTGGCAAAGGGCTCTTAGTATGACACCCCAGCTGGTGTGAAACAAATGGCCGTGTTCTGGGGAGGCTGCTTGAGTATCAAATTGTGTTCCCATGGCTTCACGCTGTGAAGGATTTGTTTCTCCAGGTAAGGTGTTGAGTGTCCTCTGAATATTATTGTTCTTGATAGGAAAGAGTGCCATTAGGATTTGCTCTGACCAGCTCTTCATACCTTGGCTTTGTAGCCAGCCTGCTGTAGCTGTTACCAGCCTTTAGACTCCATGTTCTTATCTCATGGATCACCTGAAGTAACCATTCTCCTGGAGCCCTGGAGACACACTGAATGCTGTGAGGTTTGGCTTTGCAGTGGTCATGGCTTTTGTTTGTCTTCATTATGTTGGCATTTTCCATCCCTTTGATTTCAGTCCTTTGTGTAGCGCTGCACTCCATGTTAATGTGGAACTTGGCACTGCCCTCACTATTATCTGAGTGGCAGGTTGTAGCCGGTTATTGAGTATTATATGGTAAGTCTCAGCATAAATGTTGCTGCTATTGAGTGCTGAATTATTTCTCAAATTTCATTTATGACCAAAAATCCCAGAGCAGTCTCAGTGGGGTGAAGCCAAAGAGTCTACTGACTGAGAGGATTCCTGTTTGAAATACTGATATCAAATATTTTGAATGTTGTCACTTTTTATCATGCACATCCATTTGCACATTTACACATGCACATCCAGCTCTTGATTGACCCCATCTCCTGAACTGTGAATATTACCTCTGGTGATTATGAACTTTCCAGCTGACCAGTTTAGTATTGACTTACAGTTCAATAAAAACTATCTTGTGGTAGTTTAGAACTAAAAGATGTTTATGGTTTGTGTGGTCTGCTGGGTGGTGTGTTAATGTTGCATGCCTAAGGACAAGCCACTCTGCTTATATAAAATGTAGCTTGTTTATTTATAGTCACTAACTGGAGAGTTGTTTTCTGCTTTCCAATTTGCCAGTGATATTTGGATGGTTGGGATTTGATATTTTAAGATTAAAATGTTGAAAGGATTGAGAAATACTGCAAACTACCCATGCTTGCAGCAATTTAAGTAATTAGTGCAGAAAAAAAATCTTAATTCCCAAGAAATGCATTACTTAATAATCACACCCCATGGTTTCTTCATGATAAATCAGTTATATTGTCTTATTGTAAAGTGACTTTTATTGTTTACATTCAAATCCAGTGAGTAACTTTTCAGATGCATTCTAAAATATTCTTTTTCTGAAATTGTTGGCTTTCTTCATCGTATCAAATTGTTCCAAAGGTGTCTTGAATGAACTGAAAAATAACCCTTTCCAAGCTTTAGAAGAATATATGTCTTTTCTTTTGAGACAGGTCTAATAATCAGACTGCACTTACTGGGCTTTGCTCTTAACTCCGCTTTCAGTGAGCTTAAATTAGAACCCACCCTGCACCATAATGGAAGAAATATTCATGACTTGGTATGTATTTTAGGAAATTTAATTTATATATATGATTGTTGTGGTTTAAGACCAGCTGGTAACTCAGAACCATGCAGCCGCTCACTTACTCCCCCCGCTTCTTCCCTCCCACTCACAGAGGGTTGGGGAGGAGAACCAAAAGAATGTAAATCCAAAAGGTTGAGATAAGAACAGTCCAATAAATAAAGTATAATACAAAACTACTATTACCACCACTAATAATAATGATAAGGGAAATAACAAGGGAAGAGAATATAAAACTAAAAGGGGAAAGGGGGGAAAAAACAATAAACACATGTGATGCACACCACAATTGTTCACCACCCACTGACCAATACCCATCCTGACCCGAGCAGCGATCTGGGCCTTCTGGGTGACTCCCCCCCAGTTTATGTACTGAGCATGATGTGCTGTGGTATGGAATACCCCTTTGGCTAGTTTGGGTCTTGTCTCTGCTTCCTCCTGGCTTCTTGTGCCCTCCTTACTGGCAGAGCATGAAACTGAAAAGTCCTTGATTGGGGTAAGCATTACTTAGCAAGAACTAAAAACATCGATGTGTTATCAGCATTGTTCTTAAACTGAAGTCGAAAACTCAGCACTGCATCAGCTACTAAGGAGAGCAATAACTGTTACAGCTGAACCCAGGATAATGGTACAGCGTTTAGATCATGTTAACATTGTCAATATTGGATTTACAACACAAACAAATATTAGTTTGGAAGTCCTGAAAGGATGAATGCTTTAGTGAATACCTTGAAGATGGGAAACATCTTTTCCCTGATTAGTCATCCCTTGTTTTAGTGTACGCAGTCCCTTGGGATGCAGTGGTGTGTGAGTCAATAGTGAGGAGCAGAAAGAGGAATTTTGTGATTGTCAAACCCAGGAAAAGTTGATGGTGGTTTCAGTGCATTTCCTTGTTGTTTAGCAGAAAACAAGGTTTCAGGTTTTAAAAAGTCCAAGTGACCTTCATTTTCCCAGCAGGTTTTTATTGTAACTAGTCAAGTCATGCTGTACACCTCCAAGTCTTTTGGAAAAAATAGAAATATTTAAACTTATTACTATTAAAGAAAAATATTTCCCAATTTAATTGCCTTTAAATAAAAATATCTTTGCTCTGAAATGAAATTGCTGCAGAAATCCAGATTTTTGTGCAAATTATCAACTCTAAAGTCAGTATTTTTGCTAAAGATGTGATTATTCATTACTCTTATTGTTTCGCCACCTTCTATTTCCCATCCCATGAGAGCAATGCAAGGGAGGCATTCCAAGTGTGATATGTCACATTTGAGCACTTATTTTCATTTAGTGGATGCTTTGGTTTCTACTACTTTAATTACAGGAATTATCTCTGACTGTTTCAGAAAGCTAAAATACTGTTCTCATAGCTGTGCCATTGATTTGTTCTCGATTGTTTAATCAGCCTGTCCAGTGCTATACAAATACTGTGGATACTCTACAGTCAATAATACAGTTCCCCCACGGAGGGTACAGTTGAGCAGTGCATTTTGGCAGTAAGCTTTATGAAAAGTGGCTGTAAAGGGCTGAATTGTCTGCTAAAGAGGAAGATGCGTGGTTTGGTAAATAGACAAATTGAGAGAATTCCTATACTAAGGTATGAAAATTAAATGAGAAAAAGGTGAAGAAAAGGCATGAGTGAGAGGAAGGAGAGAAGGACAAGGAACCAAAGGTGAATGCAAGGAGAAAGCTGTGCAAAGCATTGGCTGTGTGGAAAAATATGAGGCAAAAGGGAATATTTCAGCAGCAGCAACTGGAAGTGAAATCAGGGAACAGGATAACAAGATGTTTGTCTCTAACCAAAGAAGGGGGGATGACCAGAACATGGAAAAAGTCAGTGAAGGTGAAAATGAAAGAAAGTGTTTTAGTGAATTCATAAAGGAAGAGTTGACAGGAAGTGGTGAGTAGCTACAGCAGCAAGAGGAGAGCCACTTACGATGCTCTGTTCTGACTGGGTGATAGGATAATGGATTTCCTAGGGCTTGGTACCGTGATGGTTGTGTACTCACCTGTTAGGTCTGAGAGAGAGCTAAAAATACGCCAGGAAGCTTATCAGAAAAATTATCCAAGATGCGAAGTCAAATAAGCGTTGCAAAACAAGATGAGGACGTCCTTAGCATACATATATCATGTAAAAATTAGAGAATAGGTGAATGTGAAAGGAAAATAGGAAGGTGCCATTTTACTGAATAATGGATTTACATTATTGTGTGACAAGAAGAAGCAGACCTGGGAAAAGCCCAATATACTTTGCCCTGTGCCATGCTGTCTTTGAAAGCAAACAAGTAGTTGCTATCATTTGATTCCAATGCTAAATTAATCTCTTTCTCCAAACCCTTCTTTGGATCTTATAACATGCAATTACTTATCATCAAGAGGAAGCATTTGAAATAGAATCTGAAATACCACAGTATAGTGAAACAAACAATAATATATAGAAAACAAAGTAATGTTTGTTTGTTGGTGTACAGCATATGCCATGGAGCAGAACTCTTCAAGAGTTGAAGGTATATTTTAATGGCAGCTGTTCTGAAAACTGTCTTTACTTCTTATGACTTTACAATTCTGTTCTATTCTGTGAAGTATAACCAATATATCATGTACACCACTACAAGAAAAACAGGTGAGTACAGAAATGAACCTTCAAAAGGAGACTTTGCTGTCAAAACAGTGTTTCCCTAAACCGGTACAAAGAGTGCTCCATAGTGGGAGTCCCTGAAGAAAACCTGGAAATAAGACATTGCATCAGATAGAAATGGTGCAGAATTAGTTTCTGCTGTGAGTCAGCAAAGATATGTTTTCCATAGATTATGCTCTCCATAGAGCATTCACAACCTCCCTGGGCAACCTATTCCAGTGCCTCACCACCCTAACAGGAAAGAATTTCCTCCTTATCCAATCTAAACTCCTCCTGTTTAAGTTTTAAACTGTTACCCCTTGTCCTGTCACTACAGTCCCTAATGAAGAGTCCCTCCCCAGCACCCCTATAGGCCCCCTTCAGATACTGGAAGGTTGCTATGAGGTCTCCACGCAGCCTTCTCTTCTCCAGGCTGAACAGGCACAACTTTCTCAGCCTATCTTCATATGGGAAGTGCTCCAGTCCCCTGATCATCCTCGTGGCCCTTCCCTGGACTTGTTCCAACAGTTCCATGTCCTTTTTATGTTGAGGACACCAGAACTGCACACAATACTCCAGGTGAGGTCTCACAAGAGCAGAGTAGAGGGGCAGGATTACCTCCTTTGACCTGCTGGTCACGCTCCTTTTGATGCAGCCCAGGATACAGTTGGCTTTCTGGGCTGCAAGCACACACTGCAGGCTCATGTTCGTTTTCTTATCGACCAATACCCCCAAATCTTTCTCTGCAGGGCTGCTCTGAATCTCTTCTCTGCCCAGCCTGTAGCTGTGCCTGAGATTGCTCCGACCCAGGTGTGGGACCTTGCACTTGTTATGGTTAAAATTAATAAGGTTGGCATCAGCCCACCTCACAAGTGTGTCGAGGTCCCTCTGGATGGCATTCCTTCCCTCCAGGGTATCAACTGAACCACACAGCTTGGTGTCATTGGCAAACTTGCTGAAGGCGCCCTCAATTGCTCAGTTGCTGACGCCTGCAACACCGGAGTGGAGCGGGGAGAGATCAGTGTCCAGGAGCCTCAATTCAGAGCGACAAAAGCCATTGAGGTGGGAACCTCAAGTCCTCAACAGGACTTGCCCAGGAGCGGGCAGCTCAGCTCTCGTGAGCAGCTGACTCACCAGGGGCGGAGCCAGGAGGCTCGCCGGCAGCTGTGAGCTGTTAAAAACCTGCCCAGGGAGCACGAGCGACTTAGGAGCGCGGCGAGGCAGTTTGCATGGGCAGGCGAGTGGGGTGACCGCCTGATCAAGAGGACTCGACTAGAGCTCAGGAGGAGGAAGGACTGCTTGCTTGTGCAAAGAGACGTAGACAGACCGATCGACCAGATAGATCATGGTCACCGCTCGATCAAAACCTGTAGTTAGGAATAATGTGGGTATCCAGACTGAGCCTTCCTGCAGACATGCGGCCGTGCAGGTCTCTGGCTGCAGTGAATGCCTGAGCCTGGCACTTGTATCGGAGAGAGCCAGTGACACCGCTTGTGTGCGGTGTCAGCAAGTAGATGACCCGCTAAAGCAGGTGGTTGAACTGAGGGAGGACGTAGAAAGGTTGAGAGCTATCAGAGAGTGTGAAAGTGAAATTGATTGGTGGAGCCACACCCTAAGGCAAGGGCAGAGGGAAGTGGTTGAACAAGTGATAGAATCCCTTCCCTCTTACTATCAGATAGAAGGAGTAAACTTAAGGGACAAGGAAGTATGGAGGGAGGTCCCTCCTCGGAGAGGTAAGTGAAAACCCTCACAATCCCTTCCTTCCTCCCAGTTGCCCTTGAGTAACAGGTATGAGGTCTTGGAACTACAGGGCCAGGTAAATGGAGATGGAGGGGTAGATCCATCTAGTGAGTCACCTAGGGCTTGTCACTCACCCCCATGCCTTAGAACTTCCTTAGACTTGTTGCACTTGATCTCAGAGTATCAACATGTCATACCTTACTTGCAGTCAGTATTTTCTGTTTTAGTGTTTGTCAGCTGGGCGGCCTGGGCTAAGGTTATTTTTTTGCTGTACTTCATGGTAATGACTTGTAATACAATAGACTCATTAATCACAAAACTTGGCTGGTATGCGTTCTCAGTGTGGTCATCACTTCTATACTATGGGAGGCAAGTAATGGGAATTTTAGACAATTACACATCTTTTTTTTAACTTCCCTTGTGGGGTCAACCTATGAAGGAGATATTCCCTCACACCCTCTGCTCCCCTACCAGGTCATTTACGGTAGAGGTAGATTCATGAAAATTTAAAGACCTTGAATATCTTTTCAATGCCCTTGAAAGCATCCTTTTGCTGGGAACCAGCTTGTTGATGCATATGCTCTCTATGTTTTGCCTATGGCGTGACAACCCTGAGAACATCCGATCTTGTCTGATCTCAGAAGCTAAGCAGGGTCTGGCATGGGTCTTATCTAAGGTTAAACAACTATTTAAGAATATTACCAAGACATTTTCCTGAGGCTGGACAGTCATGAGTGGCAGGGTCTGTGGGATCGCATGGGTAAGCTCCTAGGCCAGTTGGCCCCTCCAGTGCTTTGGAATTTCACTCCAACAAATGCAGAATCTGGAAAAAATAGCAGAACACTTAGACGAAGTGTGCTGTTGTTCTGGCAGTACCAGAGAGGGACAACTCGCCACAATGTGCTGGAGTTTAGCCTACACCTATAGGGCCCTGTTCTGTAATGAGACAAGGAGGGGCACAAAATTACAAAATGGAATATATAAACCTTTAGAATCAGTTTTAAGTAATGTTAAGTTTGATGGCTTTGTAACAGTAGCAATGGAAAATTACTGAGGTGCATGATACACAGAAAAAAAATAGAGTACAGCTAGAGAACATACTTAGAAGTCTTGTACAAGATAAATCATTATAGTTGACATAATTTTAAGAAAAACAGTCTAGAAGAACAGGACACAGGGATGAGGAGTATCTGGGAATGGCAGGTGTCCAGGATGGGCTACAGTTAAACTAACTGATAAGTAGGAGGATAGGAGGATTATTATGTCTCTGGTGCTAACGAACCAATTAAGCTGGTATAAGCATCTACTGTGTGCTTCAAAGGCTGCCAGAAGTGATGAAGATTGTTGGAAGAAGTAAACAACCCTCAGAGACAACCACCACAATTCTGTATGCATGCGGGGAACTTTCTGGAAAATTATGTAATCCATACGTAGCCTCATGAATATGTATGTCTGCCCAGGGACTATATAGGGGCAGCTTGTGGAGCAATAGGGGGACACAGGCGGAGCTATCCCCTGTGTCTCCCGGCGCCGCAATAAAGAATACCTGCTTGTCAGCTTGAAAACTTTGTTGGCAAGTTTGTTCCTGGAGTTTTCTCCAAATCACAGCTCCGGGTCAAAAGGACCATCCAGGTCATCACCAGAATTATCAGGCAGCAGAACCTCAGGAGCAGCAACAGCAGTCTGATGAACGTGCACAGGCTCCTCATAAATGTGTTCTGGAGTTTCATTTATATCAACCATGTCAGTGTTATCAAGTGCAATTAAAACATTTCCTCCCGCAGGTTACAGGTGATCTGAGAGTACTGTAATTGAGTCAGTTTGTGAAAGGTTATCATCCACTACCCGTGGCTGAAGAGAGGGCAATGCAGCAAAAACAATGCGCCAGGTAAATAAATAATCAGGATTAATATCATGGTCATCGGATTGTACAGTTTATAACTGCTGTCCCACACGCTTCCAATCCCATATTTCATAAGTCTGTAGAAGGGTCATCTTCATCCCTGTCCTCAGTCTTCGCAGCTGCAGCGGTGACCAGCAGAGGTTTTAGGGGTGGTGGTGGGGGGGGTGGGTGTGGAGGGGGGCACTGTGCTCCACTATCTCATTTTTTGACTTTAGCATTTCTAAAATAATTCTCCAAATAACTTACAAAATTTTCGCAGTGTCATTGCCTTTTTTAGCTGCATCCCACAATTTAACTCCTTCACCATCCCACAAGGAGACCTAAAATACAGTGGACACATCAATCTCTGGATAATGCGTCTTCAACCATTTCAACATTAACTTTAGGTCTGTCTCCTTAAAGGTTGCTCCCTTCTTCTTAAGAAGGGCTGCAAACACCCATAAAATGGAGGCTTCCTCCTTAGTAATATTACCCCAAATCATCCCGTTCCTGGCTGCTCACCTTTTCCAGGTGATTGCTTTGTGTCCGAATGTCTTTGGTGCTTCCCCCACCAGCCTCCTCTGAGTTCAGCCGAGATACACCACCAGTCATCAACTCCAATGATTTAGCCCGCATTCCTCCTGTTCAGACGTCATTTGTGGCGTATCAAAGACGGACTCAATTGGTCAGTTGCTGAGGTGAGTAGCTCGAGAGAGGACACCTTCAACACCGGAACGGAGGGGGGGGAGATCAGCATCCAGGAGCCTCAAATCAGAGTGGCAAGAGCCACCAAGGGAGCCTCAAGTCCTCCACAGGACTTGCCCAGGAGCTGGCAGCTCAGCTGACGCAAGCAGCTGACTCACAGGGGGCACAGCCAGAAGGAGCGGCACCAGCCCTGAGTGGTAAAAAACCTGCCCCAGGGAACACGAGGGACCAGGAGTGTGGAAAACAGGGTGGGTAGAGGCAGTTTGTGTGGCAGTTCGCGGGCAGGTGAGCGGGATGGTGAGCACTCGTCGTGTGACATGGGCCCGGTCTGGGAGCTCTGCTCTGGCTGCCCCGGCAGTGGCCAGCGTAGGCACCCAGACAGAGCCGATGAGAGGGGAGGCTGCAGTGCAGAACTCTGAGTGTAGAGAGTGCCTGCACTGGTCTTGTGAGGGAAAGGTGCACAATGGGCAGGCCTGCACTTGGTGCTCCCTGGATAAATAACTGGCTGGACGGCCATGCGCAAAGACTTGTGGTTAATGGCTCACTGTCTGGCTGGAGACCAGTAACGAGTGGTGTCCCTCAGGGATCAGTGTTGGGACCGGTCTTGTTCAACGTCTTTGACACTGACATGGTCAGTGGGATTGAGTGCTCCCTCAGCAACTTTGCCAATGACACCAAGCTGTGTGGTTTGGCTGATACGCTGGAGGGAAGGAATGCCATCCAGAAGGAACTTGAAAGGCTTGTGAGGTGGGCTGATGCCAACCTTATGAAATTTAACCATGACAAATGCAAGGTCCTACACCAGGCACAGCTACAGGTTGGGCAGAGAAGAGATTCAGAGCAGCCCTGTGGAGAAGGACTTGGGGGTATTGGTCGATGGGAAAATGAACATGAGCCAGCTTCAGTGTGTGCTTGCAGCCCAGAAAGCCAACCGTATCGTGGGCTGTATCAAGAGGAACAGGACTAGCCGGTCGAAGGAGGTGATCCTGCCCCTCTACTCTTGTGAGACCTCACTTGGAGTATTGTGTGCAGTTCTGGTGTCCTCAACATAAAAAGGACATGGAACTGTTGGAACAAGTCCAGAGGAGGGCCATGAGGATGATAAGGGGACTGGAGCACCTCTTGTATGAAGATAGGCTGAGAAAGCTGAGGCTGTTCAGCCTGGAGAAGGCTGCGTGGAGACCTCATAGCAGCCTTCCAGTAGCTGAAGGGGGGCCTAAAGGGATGCGGGGGTTGGACAATTCATTAGGCACTGTAGTGACAGGAGAAGGGGTGAAGAGTTCAAACTTAAACAGGGGAGGTTTAGATTGGATATAAGGAAGAAATTCTTTCCTGTTAGGGTGGTGTGGCACTGGAATGGGTTGCCCTGGGATGTTGTGAATGCTCCATCCCTGGCAGTGTTCAAGGCCAGGTTGGTCAGATCCTTGGGTGAGATGGTTTAGTGTGAGGTGTCCCTGCCCATGGCAGGCGGTTTGGAACTGGATGACCTTAAGGTCTTTTTCAACCCTAACTATTCTATGATTCTATGACTCCGATTCTCGTGAAATCTGAAGAGCTTTATTGCCCATCTCCCATCCCTTTTATAGTCTACTAAGCGCTAAGCAGTAATTTTCCACTTGTCTTACTTCCTTGTCATGCTGATTCAGCAAAACCACTAAGGGTTACAAATATTTACATTGTTTGGTCTGTTTTTGAGTTGCACATTCTGCTTTATCTTGCAAACTGCATGCTTTGTTTTGCTGACCGTTCTCGAGTTTTCATTGTTCTCTTTACAGTTCGCAAGGCTTTAGCCCGACCAGGGCAATGACGCCTGTATCCACATCCTTAACTATCGCTGTCCTGTCACCCACATCCATGTATCCTTGGCATTGAAGTACCCTCTAATGAGGTAGTCTAAGACCCAGAAGGGTACCGATGGGCTTTTGGTATTGCTGCCTTGGAGACAGAAGAAATTGAACAGCTGTCCACCTTGCCTGGTCTCTCAGAGTATCCAGTTATGGGGTTGCTGAAGGTCAAAGAACAACAAGTGCCAGTTGCGACCACAACAGTGCACTGGTGGCAATATCGCACCAACCAGGACTCCCTGATTCCCATCCATAAGCTGGTGGTTGCAGCAATGGAAGCAGAGCAACTGGCAGCGTATACATAAACCTATCTCGGCTGCTGCACTGTGGAAAGATATTGCTGCCTGGGTGCAGAACCTGGTAGTGAAGGCATGCCATGTAGATGCTCATGTACCCAAGAGTCGGGCCACTGAGGAACACTACAACAACCAACAAGTGGATAAAGCTGCTAAGATTGAAATGGCTCAGATGGACTTAGATTGGCAACATAAGGGTGAATTATTTTTGGCCCAGTGGACCCATGGCACTTCAGACCATCAGGGCAGAGATGCAACATATAGATGGGCTTGTGATTGAGAAGTGGACTTAAAAATGGACACTAT
>NW_026635698.1:0-1873 GCF_028554395.1 Pezoporus wallicus | reverse complement strand
TGCAATGATGGTGTCACCTTAGCAAAGCTGACAGTGTGCTGAAGAGGCCCAGCACTAGCTTTCCCTGCTGGTCCTTCTGCTGTGGGAGCAGATGCTACTGTTCATTCTGTGCTGTGTTGCTGCGCAGCAGAGAGCAGCCTCTGGACTGATTCCATTCAAATGCTTTTCCTGTATGAATGTGAGCAGTGAAAGCAACGATGGAGGCACCAATGTAAAGGTGATTGTGTGCTGAACAGGCCCAGCACCAGCTTTCAATCCTGGCTCTTCTGCTGTGGGAGCAGATGCCAAACGTTCGTGCTGTACTCACTGTGCTGCTGGGCAGCTGAGAGAGACCACCTGAGAATTTGGATTCAAATGGACTTTTAGGTATGAAACCGAGGAGAGACTGCAATGATGGTGACACCGTTGCAAAGCTGACTGTGTGCTGAAGAGGCCCAGCACTAGCTTTCCCTGCTGGTCCTTCTGCTGTGGGAGCAGATGCCACTGTTCATTCTGTGCTGACTGTGTTGCTGCGCAGCAGAGAGCAGGCTCTGGACTGATTCCATTCAAATGCTTTTCCTGTATGAAAGTGAGCAGTGAAAGCAACGATGGAGGCACCAATGTAAAGGGGATTGTGTGCTGAACAGGTCCAGCACCAGCTTTCAATCCTGGCTCTTCTGCTGTGGGAGCAGAGGCCAAACGTTCGTGCTGTACTCACTGTGCTGCTGGGCAGCTGAGAGAGTCCACCTGAGAATTTGGATTCAAATGGACTTTTAGGTATGAAACCGAGGAGAGACTGCAATGATGGTGTCACCGTTGCAAAGCTGCTTGTGTGCTGAAGAGGCCCAGCACTAGCTTTCCCTGCTGGTCCTTCTGCTGTGGGAGCAGATGCCACTGTTCATTCTGTGCTGACGGTGTTGCTGCCAGCAGAGAGCAGCCTCTAGACTTCCTTCTGCTGTTGGAGCAGAGGCCAAACGTTCATGCTGTACTCACTGTGCTGCTGGGCAGCTGAGAGAGACCACCTGAGAATTTGGATTCAAATGGACTTTTAGGTATGAAACCGAGGAGAGACTGCAATGATGGTGACACCGTTGCAAAGCTGACTGTGTGCTGAAGAAGCCCAGCACTAGCTTTCCCTGCTGGTCCTTCTGCTGTGGGAGCAGATGCCACTGTTCATTCTGTGCTGACTGTGTTGCTGCCAGCAGAGAGCAGCCTCTGGACTGATTCCATTCAAATGCTTTTCCTGTATGAATGTGAGCAGTGAAAGCAACGATGGAGGCACCAATGTAAAGGTGATTGTGTGCTGAACAGGTCCAGCACCAGCTTTCAATCCTGGCTCTTCTGCTGTGGGAGCAGAGGCCAAACGTTCGTGCTGTACTCACTGTGCTGCTGGGCAGCTGAGAGACACCACCTGAGAATTTGGATTCAAATGGACTTTTAGGTATGAAACCGAGGAGAGACTGCAATGATGGTGACACTGTTGCAAAGCTGCTTGTGTGCTGAAGAGGCCCAGCACTAGCTTTCCCTGCTGGTCCTTCTGCTGTGTGAGCAGATGCCACTGTTCATTCTGTGCTGACTGTGTTGCTGCGCAGCAGAGAGCAGGCTCTGGACTGATTCCATTCAAATGCTTTTCTGTATGAATGTGAGCAGTGAAAGCAACGATGGAGGCACCAATGTAAAGGTGATTGTGTGCTGAACAGGTCCAGCACCAGCTTTCAATCCTGGCTCTTCTGCTGTGGGAGCAGAGGCCAAACGTTCATGCTGTACTCACTGTGCTGCTGGGCAGCTGAGAGAGACCACCTGAGAATTTGGATTCAAATGGACTTTTAGGTATGAAACCGAGGAGAGACTGCAATGATGGTGACACCGTTGCAAAGCTTCTTGTGTGCTGAAG
>NW_026635697.1:0-19022 GCF_028554395.1 Pezoporus wallicus | reverse complement strand
GGCCAAGGGAATGGGTGGGGAGAGGGAGGGGGTTGGGTGCCTGGGATGCTATGGGGGGGGGGGGGGGGTATGGCAGCCAATGGGGTGCGTTCCCCCCCCATTGATCCCAACTGAGCCCCATTGATCCCCATTGACTCCCATTGACCCACATTGACCCCCATTGACTCCCATTGATCCCCATTGACTTCCATTGTCTCCCATTGACCCCCATTGACCCACATTGACCCACATTGACTTCCATTGACACCCATTGACCCCCGTTGCTGCCCAATGACCCCCATTTAACCCCATTGACTTCTGTTGACTCCCATTGACCCCCATTGACTCCCATTGACTTCCATTGACCCCCATTGACCCTCATTGACCCCCCTTGACCCCATTGACTTCCATTGCCCCCCATTGACTCCCATTGACCCTCATTGACTCCCCTTGACCCCCATTGACCCATTGATCCCCATTGGTCCCATTGACACCCGTTGAACCTCATTGACTCCCATTGTCCCTCATTGACTCCCATTGACCCCCATTGACTTCCATTGCCCCCCATTGACTCCCATTGACCCTCATTGACTCCCATTGACCCCCCTTGACCCCCATTGACTTCCGTTGTCCCTCATTGACTCCCATTGACCCCCATTGTCCCATTGGTCCCATTGACACCCGTTGAACCTCATTGACTCCCATTGACCCCCACTAGCTCCCATTGACCCCCACTGACTCCCATTGACTCCCATTGACTCCCATTGACCCCCATTGCTTTCCCTTGCCCCCTTGATCGCTCTGACCCCCATTGCCCGCCCCATAGGAGTCCTTGGAGGCCAAACGGAGCCGGGGCCGCTCGGAGCGCCTGGAGCGGCTGCTGCGCCTCAACGAGCTCCGCTGCGGCCTCGGCCCCATCTACGGCACCGAGGTGTTGGGGGCCTGCACCCTGACCCCCAACCCGCCCCCCCCGGGGGGGGCCCTGGCCCGTGCCCAGCTCAGCCCCCCCGAGCGCCTGCAGCAGCTCCAGCCCCTGCTCGACAGGTCCTAGACTTGGGGGGCAATGGGGTTGGGGGGGGGGTCCAATGGGTGGGGGGCAATGGGGTTGGGGGGGGATCCAATGGGTTTAGGGGGTCCCAATGGGGTTGGGAGGGTCCAATGGGTTTCAATGGGTTCCAGTGGGTCCCAATGGGTCTAATGGGTTCGGATGGGTCCCAGTGGGTTTCAGTGGGTCCCAATGGGTTTCAATGGGTCCCAATGGGTTTGGATGGGTCCCAATGGGTTTCAGTGGGTCCCAATGGGTTTCAATGGGTCCCAATGGGTTCGGATGGGTCCCAATGGGTCCAGATGGGTCCAATGGGTTCGGATGGGTCCAGTGGGTTTCAGTGGGTCCCAATTGGTCCAATGGGTTTGTATGGGTCCCAGTGGGTCCAATGGGTTTGGATGGGTCCCAGTGGGTCCAATGGGTTCGGATGGGTCCCAATGGGTCTCAATGGGTTTCAGTGGGTCCCAGTGGGTTCGGATGGGTCCCAATGGGTCCAATGGGTTTGGATGGGTCCCAGTGGGTCCAATGGGTTTGGATGGGTCCAATGGGTTCGGATGGGTCCCAATGGGTTTCAATGGGTTTCAATGGGTCCCAATGGGTTTCAATGGGTCCCAGTGGGTCCAATGGGTTTGGATGGGCCCCAATGGGTCTGGATGGGTTTCAATGGGTTCAGTGGGTTCGGATGGGTCCAATGGGTTCGGATGGGTTTCAATGGGTCCCAATGGGTTTGGATGGGTCCCAATGGGTTCGGATGGGTTTCAGTGGGTCCCAATGGGTTTGGATGGGTCCCAATGGGTCCAGTGGGTTCGGATGGGTTCCAATGGGTTTGGATGGGTCCCGATGGGTTTGGATGGGTCCAATGGGTTTGAATGAGTCCAATGGGTTTGAATGGGTCCCAATGGGTTTGAATGGGTCCCAATGGGTTTGGATGGGTCCCAATGGGTTTCACTGGGTCCCAATGGGTTTGGATGGGTCCCAATGGGTCCAGTGGGTTCGGATGGGTCCAATGGGTTTGGATGGGTCCCAATGTGTCCAGTGGGTTCGGATGGGTCCAATGGGTTCGGATGGTTGTCAGTGGGTTTGAATGGGTCCAATGGGTTTGAATGGGTCCCAATGGGTCCAATGGGTTCGGATGGGTCCCAATGGGTTTCAATGGGTCCCAATGGGTCCAATGGGTTTGAATGGGTCCCGATGGGTTTGGATGGGTCCCAATGGGTTTGAATGGGTCCAATGGGTTTGAATGGGTCCAATGGGTTTGAATGGGTCCCAATGGGTTTGAATGGGTCCCAGTGGGTCCAATGGGTTCGGATGGGTCCCAATGGGTCTCAATGGGTTTCAGTGGGTCCCAATGGGTCCAATGGGTTTGAATGGGTCCCGATGGGTTTGGATGGGTCCCGATGGGTTTGGATCGGTCCAATGGGTTTGAATGGGTCCAGTGGGTTTGAATGGGTCCCAATGGGTACAATGGGTTTGGATGGGTCCCAATGGGTTTCACTGGGTCCCAATGGGTTTGGATGGGTCCCAATGGGTCCAGTGGGTTCGGATGGGTCCAATGGGTTTGGATGGGTCCCAATGTGTCCAGTGGGTTCGGATGGGTCCAATGGGTTCGGATGGGTCCCAATGGGTTTGAATGGGTCCCAATGGGTCCAATGGGTTCGGATGGGTCCCAATGGGTACCAATGGATCCAATGGGTTTGAATGGGTCCCAGTGGGTCCAATGGGTTCGGATGGGTCCCAATGGGTCTCAATGGCTCCCAATGGGTCCCAGTGGGTTTCAATGGGTCCCAATGGGTTTCAGTGGGTCCCAATGGGTCCGTCTGGCTCCATTGCCTTTAGTGGGGGTGTTTTCCCAACCTATTTCCCCCCCCCCCCCATCCAGGTTCATCTTCGTGCTGCCGCCGGTGCAGGCTCGGGGGCTGTCCCTACACAGCGCCCGCCCCCCCCCATGGCGGCTGCGCCAATGGGCGCTGCTGGAGCAGCGGCTGTGCCAGGAGCTGGCCCTGAGCGGGGACCCCCCCCCCGCCCCACCACAGCATCCCCACGGCAACGGGGGGGGGACGACGGGGGACGTCCCCCCAGCTTCCCATAGGGAGCCGTCGTATGGGGCGGGGGGGGCGGATGCGGGCTATGGGGATGCCCTTCAGCATAGGGAGACCTTGCATCGGTTGCTGCGGCCGTGGGGCACCCATTTCCCTGATCGGAGGCTGGTGCAGTATGATTGCGGTAAGGGGAGATGGGGGGCGATGGGGGTCAATGGGGTGATGGGGGGAAATGGGGTGATGGGGGCAATGGGGTGATGGGGGTCAATGGGGTGATGGGGGGAAATGGGGTGATGGGGGGCAATGGGGTGATGGGGGTGATGGCAATGGGGTGATGGGGGTCAATGGGGTGATGGGGGCAATGGGGTGATGGGGGGCAATGGGGTGATGGGGGGCAATGGGGTGATGGGGGTCAATGGGGGGATGGGGGGAAATGGGGTGATGGGGGCAATGGGGTGATGGGGGGCAATGGGGTGATGGGGGCAATGGGGTGATGGGCAATGGGGTGATGGGGGTCAAGGCGGTGATGGGGGTGGGGTCAATGGGGTGATGGGGGTCGATGGGGTGATGGGGGTCAATGGGGTGATGGGGGTGATGGGGGCAATGGGGTGATGGGGGTCAATGGGGTGATGGGGGTCAATGGGGTAGTGGGGGTGATGGGGTAATGGGGGTCAATGGGGTAATGGGGTGATGGGGGTCAATGGGGTAATGGGGTTCAATGGGGTGATGGTGATGGGGGTGATGGGGTAGTGGGGGTGATGGGGGTCAATGGGGTGATGGGGGTCAATGGGGTAGTGGGGGTGATGGGGTCAATGGGGTTCAATGGGGTAATGGGGTGATGGGGGTCAATGGGGTGATGGGGGTGATGGGGTCAATGGGGTGATGGGGGTCAATGGGGTAATGGGGGTAAGGGGGGTGATGGGGGTCAATGGGGTAATGGGGGTAAGGGGGGTGATGGGGTAATGGGGGTGATGGAGGTCAATGGGGTGATGGGGATCAATGGGGTGATAGGGGTCAATGGGGTAAGGGGGGTGATGGGGGTCAATGGGGGTCAATGGGGTAATGGGGTTTTGGGGGTCAGTGGGGTAAGGGGGGTGATGGGGGTCAATGGGGTAATGGGGGTAATGGGGTTTTGGGGGTCAGTGGGGTGATGGGGGTCAATGGGGTGATGGGGTAATGGGGTTCAGTGGGGTGATGGGGGTCAATGGGGTGATGGGGGTTAATGGGGTAATGGGGGTCAATGGGGTAATGGGGTTCAATGGGGTGATGGGGGTCAATGGGATAAGGGGGTGATGGGGTGATGCTCTTGGCGATGCTTTAATGATGCCCCATTGATCCCTTATTGCTACCTTCACTGATCCCCTATTGCCGCCCCATTGATCCCCCATTGTTGCCCCATTGATCCCCCATTGCTGCCTTCATTGATGCCCTCATTGGTACCCATTGCTACCCCATTGCTACCTTCATTGATCCCCCATTGATCCCCCGTTGCTGCCCCATTGATCCCTAATTGCTACCTTCATTGATGCCCCCATTGATCCCCCATTTCTACCTTCATTGATGCTCTTATTGATCCCCCATTGATCCCTCATTGCTACTTTCATTGATCCCCCATTGATCCCCCATTGCTACCTTCATTGATCCCCCATTGCTGCCCCATTGATCCCCCATTGCTACCCCATTGATCCCCCATTGCTACCCTCATTGATGTCCCCATTGATCCCTCATTGATTCAACCCCATTGATCCCCCATTGCTACCCCATTGATCCCCCATTGCTACCCCACTGATCCCCCATTGCTGCCCCATTGATCCCTCATTGCTACCTTCATTGATGCCCTCATTGCTACCCCATTGATCCCCCATTGCTACCTTCATTGATGTCCCCATTGATCCCTCATTGATTCAACCCCATTGATCCCCCATTGCTACCCCATTGCTACCCCATTGATCCCCCATTGCTACCCTCATTGATGTCCCCATTGATCCCTCATTGCTACCCCATTGATCCCTCATTGCTACCTTCATTGATCCCCCATTGATCCCCCATTGCTCCACTTATTGATCCCCCATTGATCCCCCATTGCTACCTTCATTGATCCCCCATTGCTGCCCCATTGATCCCCCATTGCTACCTTCATTGATGTCCCCATTGATCCCTCATTGATTCAACCCCATTGATCCGGATTGATCCCCATTGCTACCCCATTGATCCCCCATTGCTACCCTCATTGATGTCCCCATTGATCCCTCATTGCTACCCCATTGATCCCTCATTGCTACCTTCATTGATCCCCCATTGATCCCCCATTGCTCCACTTATTGATCCCCCATTGATCCCCCATTGCTACCTTCATTGATCCCCCATTGCTTCCCCATTGATCCCCCATTGCTACCTTCATTGATGTCCCCATTGATCCCTCATTGATTCAACCCCATTGATCCCCCATTGATCCCCCATTGCTACCCCATTGATCCCCCATTGCTACCCTCATTGATGTCCCCATTGATCCCTCATTGCTACCCCATTGATCCCTCATTGCTACCTTCATTGATCCCCCATTGATCCCCCATTGCTACTTTCATTGATCCCCCATTGATCCCCCATTGCTGCTTTCATTGATCCCCCATTGATCCCCCATTGCTACTTTCATTGATCCCCCATTGATCCCTCATTGCTACCTTCATTGATCCCCCATTGATCCCCCATTGATCCCCCATTGCTACCCTCATTGTGTCCCCATTGTTCCCCCATTTTTCCCCCCTTGCAACCCCACTGCAACCCCCCTTCTGCCCCACCCCCCCCCCCCCCCCCCCCCCCCCCCACCGCCCCACACTGACCCCTATCTCCCTTCCCCTGCAGGGAAGCTGCAGACCCTGGACGTGCTGCTGCGACGCCTCAAGGCGGGCGCCCACCGGGTGCTCATCTTCACTCAGATGACGAGGATGCTCGACGTCCTCGAGCGCTTCCTCACCTACCACGGCCACATCTACCTGCGCCTGGACGGCAGCACCCGCGTCGAGCAGCGCCAGGTACCCCTGGGGGGCGCCCCATAGCGTGGGGGGGGGGGGGGGGGGGCGAGCGGCAGCATCACGGGAATGGGAAAGCATCCTCGAGGGATGCAGGAGCATCGGTGTGGGACTGGGAACTGATGGGGTCGTGGGGGGGGGTAGAGCATCCTGGTACCCAAGCATCCCCATTGGGATGCGTCCCTATTGGTCCATAAGGATCTGGAGCATCCTGGTACGCAAGTGGTACCCAAGGGTCCCCATTGAGGTGCATCCCTATGGGGCCAGAGGGATCCGGAGCATCCTGGTACCCAAGTGGTACCCAAGGGTCACCACTGGGATGCGTCCCTATGGGGTCAGACGGATCCGGAGCATCCTGGTACCCAGGGGTTGCCATGGAGCTGCATCCCTATTGGTCCATAAGGATCCAGAGCATCCCTGTACCCAGGTGGTACCCAGGGGTTGCCATGGAGCTATTGGTCCATAGGGATCCGGAGCATCCTGGTACCCAGGTGGTACCCAGGGGTTGCCATGGAGCTGCATCCCTATTGGTCCATAGGGATCCGGAGCATCCTGGTACCCAGGTGGTACCTAAAGGTCCCCATTGAGATGCATCCCTATGGGGCCAGAGGGATCTGGAGCATCCTGGTACCCAAGCATCCCCATTGGGATGCATCCCGATGGGGCCAGAGGGATCCGGAGCATCCTGGTACCCAGGTGGTACCCAGGGGTTGCCATGGAGCTGCATCCGTATGGGGCCAGAGGGATCTGGAGCATCCTGGTACCCAGGTGGTACCCAGGGGTTGCCATGGAGCTGCATCCCTATTGGTCCATAGGGATCCAGAGCATCCCTGTACCCAGGTGGTACCCAGGGGTTGCCATGGAGCTGCATTGCTATTGGTCCATAGGGATCCGGAGCATCCTGGTACCCAGGTGGTACCCAGGGGTTGCCATGGAGCTGCATCCCTATTGGTCCATAGGGATCCGGAGCATCCTGGTACCCAGGTGGTACCTAAAGGTCCCCATTGAGATGCATCCCTATGGGGCCAGAGGGATCCAGAGCATCCTGGTACCCAGGTGGTACCCAAGGGTCACCACTGGGATGCGTCCCTATGGGGTCAGACGGATCCGGAGCATCCTGGTACCCAGGGGTTGCCATGGAGCTGCATCCCTATTGGTCCATAGGGATCCAGAGCATCCTGGTACCCAGGTGGTACCCAAGGGTCGTCATTGGGATGCATCCCTATGGGGCCAGAGGGATCTGGAGCATCCTGGTACCCAGGTGGTACCCAGGGGTTGCCATGGAGCTGCATCCCTATTGGTCCATAGGGATCCAGAGCATCCCTGTACCCAGGTGGTACCCAGGGGTTGCCATGGAGCTGCATTGCTATTGGTCCATAGGGATCCGGAGCATCCTGGTACCCAGGTGGTACCCAGGGGTTGCCATGGAGCTGCATCCCTATTGGTCCATAGGGATCCAGAGCATCCCTGTACCCAGGTGGTATCCAAGCATCCCCATTGGGATGCGTCCCTATGGGACCAGAGGGATCCGGAGCATCCTGGTACCCAAGCATCCCCATTGGGATGCATCCCGATGGGGCCAGAGGGATCCGGAGCATCCTGGTACCCAAGTGGTACCCAAGGAGCATCCTGGTCCCCAAATGGTACCCAAATGGTCCCCAGGGTGCATCCTAGAGCATCCTGCTCCCCAAATGGTCCCCAAGGAGCATCCTTGCCCCTAATTGGTCCCCAAGGAGCATCCTGCTCCCTAATTGGTCCCCAAGGAGCATCCTGCTCCCCAATTGGCCCCCAAGAAGCATCGTGCTCCCCAATTGGCCCCCAAGGAGCATCCTTGCCCCTAATTGGCCCCCAAGGAGCATCCTAGAGCATCCTGCTCCCCAATTGACCCCCAAGAAGCATCCTTGTCCCCAATTGGTCCCCAAGGAGCATCCTGCTCCCCAAATGGTCCCCAAATGGTACCCAAAGAGCATCCTTGTCCCCAAGGAGCATCCTGCTCCCCAGTTGGTCCCCAAGGAGCATCCTGATCCCTAGTTGATCCCCAAGGAGCATCCTGCTCCCCAATTGGCCCCCAAGGAGCATCCTAGAGCATCCTGCTCCCCAGTTGGTCCCCAAGGAGCATCCTAGAGCATCCTGCTCCCTAATTGACCCCCAAGAAGCATCCTAGAGCATCCTGCTCCCCAATTGACCCCCAAGGAGCATCCTAGAGCATCCTGCTCCCCAATTGACCCCCAAGAAGCATCCTAGAGCATCCTGCTCCCCAATTGGTCCCCAAGAATCATCCTAGAGCATCCTGCTCCCTAATTGACCCCCAAGAAGCATCCTAGAGCATCCTGCTCCCCAAATGGTACCCAAATGGTCCCCAATTGCCCCCCAAGGAGCATCCTTGTCCCCAAGGAGCATCCTGCTCCCCAATTGACCCCCAAGAAGCATCCTTGTCCCCAATTGGTACCCAAGGAGCATCCTGCTCCCCAATTGCCCCCCAAAAAGCATCCTTGTCCCCAATTGGTACCCAAGGAGCATCCTGCTCCCCATTTGGCCCCCAAGGAGCATCCTTGCCCCTAATTGGCCCCCAAGGAGCATCCTAGAGCATCCTGCTCCCCAATTGGTCCCCAAGGAGCATCCTGCTCCCCAATTGCCCCCCAAAAAGCATCCTTGTCCCCAATTGGTCCCCAAGGAGCATCCTGCTCCCCAATTGGCCCCCAAGAAGCATCCTAGAGCATCCTGCTCCCCAATTGCCCCCCAAGAAGCATCCTTGTCCCCAATTGGTACCCAAAGAGCATCCTTGTCCCCAAGGAGCATCCTGCTCCCCAATTGCCCCCCAAAAAGCATCCTGCTCCCCAATTGGTACCCAAGGAGCATCCTGCTCCCCAATTGCCCCCCAAGAAGCATCCTTGTCCCCAATTGGTACCCAAGGAGCATCCTTGTCCCCAAGGAGCATCCTGCTCCCCAATTGCCCCCCAAAAAGCATCCTTCCCCCCCCAGTCTCCCCCTTTTAAGATCCCATTGGGAAACCTCATACCACCAGCACCCTCCCCCCCCTCCCCTCCCCTCCCCTCCCCCCCCATAGGCCCTGATGGAGCGCTTCAACGCGGACCGGCGCATCTTCTGCTTCATCCTTTCGACGCGGAGCGGGGGAGTGGGGGTGAACCTGGCCGGGGCGGACACCGTGGTCTTCTACGACAGCGATTGGAACCCAACCATGGACGCGCAGGCGCAGGATCGGTGCCATCGCATCGGGCAGACCAGGGACGTGCACATCTATAGGTGGGGATGGATGGGGGGGGGGTTGTGGGGAGATGGGGGGTGGGGGGGGTATGGGGGTATTGGGTTATGGGGGGTGTGGGGGTATTGGGGGGTATGGGGGGTGTGGGGATATGGGGGGTGTGGGAGTGTGGGGGTATTGGGTTATGGGGAATATGGGGGGTGTGGGGGTAATGGGGGGTGTGGGGTTATTGGGGGTTATGGGGGGTATGGGGGGTGTGGGGATATGGGGGGTGTGGGGGTATTGGGTTATGGGGGGTATGGGGGGTGTGGGGATATGGGGGGTGTGGGGGTGTGGGGGTATTGGGTTATGGGGGATATGGGGGGTGTGGGGGTATTGGGTTATGGGGTTATGGGGGTGTGGGGGGTGTGGGGGTTATGGGGGGTGTGGGGGGTATGGGGGGTATTGGGGTATGGGGGGTGTGGGGAGATGGGGGTGTGGGGGTATTGGGGGTTATGGGGGGTGTGGGGGTATTGGGGGTGTGGGGGGTATGGGGGGTGTGGGGGTATGGGGGGTGTGGGGGTATTGGATTATGGGGGATATGGGGGGTATGGGGGATATGGGGGATATGGGGGGTATGGGGGTATGGGGGGATATGGGGGATATGGGGGGTATGGGGGGTGTGGGGAGATGGGGGGTGTGGGGGTATTGGGGGTTATGGGGGGTATGGGGGGTATGGGGGGTGTGGGGAGATGGGGGGTGTGGGGGTTTTGGGGGTTATGGGGGGTGTGGGGGTATTGGGTTATAGGGGGTGTGGGGGTATTGGGGGTGTGGGGGGTATTGGGGTATGGGGGTTATAGGGGGTGTGGGGGTATTGGGTTATGGGGGATATGGGGGGTGTGGGGTATGGGGGGTGTGGGGGGGGTATGGGGGTGTGGGGGGTATGGGGAGCTATGGGTCCTTAATAGCCATGGGGAGCTATGGGGCTATGGGAGCTATGGGAGGGTATGGGGGTATTGAGCTGTGGGGTGTTTGGGAGTATGGGGGGTGTGGGGGTATTGGCGTGTGGGGGGTATTGGGGAGCTACGGGGCTATGGGGAGCTATGGGTTCTTAATGGCCATGGGGACCTAAGGGGCTGTGGGCCTATGGGAGCTATGGGGGTATGGGGGAGGTATGGGGAGCTATGGGGAAATATGGGGATATGGGGCAGTATGGGGAGCTATGGGGCTATGGGGAGTTACAGGTCAATGGAAGTCTATGGGGAGCTATGGCATTATGGGAAATCTCTGGGACTTTGGGATCCTATGGGGGAGCTATGCGGCTATGGGGGGATATGGGGCTATGGGGAGCTGTGGGGCTATGGGGACCTATGGGTCCATGGGGAGCTATGGTCAATGAGGTGGCTATGGGGAGCTGTGAGTTCATGGGAGGCTGTGTGTCATTGGGGAGCTATGGGTCGATGGGGAGCTGTGGGTCTATGGGGGAGCTATGGGTCGCTATGGGGAGCTATGGCTCCATGGATTTCTATGGGTCAGTGGGGTCCTTTGGGTCAATGGGGACCTTATAGATCAATGGGGATCTCTGGGTCCTTTGGGATCTATGAGTCAATGGGGAGCTATGGGGCCCTATGGGTCGGCTGCCCCCCAGGCTCATCAGCGAGCGCACGGTGGAGGAGAACATCCTGAAGAAGGCCAATCAGAAACGGATGTTGGGGGACATGGCCATCGAGGGGGGCAACTTCACCACGGCCTACTTCAAACAGGTACCACAGCATCCCGAGGGAGCTGCATCCCTATTGGTCCGTAGGGATACGGAGCATCCCGGTACCCAAGTGGTACCCAAGGGTTGCCATGGAGCTGCATCCGTATTGGTCCGTAGGGATACGGAGCATCCCGGTACCCAAGTGGTACCCAAGGGTTGCCATGGAGCTGCATCCCTATTGGTCCATAGGGATCCAGAGCATCTTGGTACCCAAGTGGTACCCAAGGGTTGCCATGGAGCTGCATCCCTATTGGTCCATAGGGACCCAGAGCATCGTGGTACCCAAGTGGTACCCAAGGGTTGCCATGGAGCTGCATCCCTATTGTCCATAGGGATCCAGAGCATCCTGGTACCCAAGGGTTGCCATGGAGCTGCATCCCTATTGGTCCATTGGGATCCAGAGCATCCCGGTACCCAAGGGTTGCCATGGAGCTGCATCCCTATTGGTCCGTAGGGATCCAGAGCATCCTGGTACCCAGGGGTTGCCATGGAGCTGCATCCCTATTGGTCCATAGGGATCCAGAGCATCTTGGTACCCAAGTGGTACCCAAGGGTTGCCATGGAGCTGCATCCCTATTGGTCCATTGGGATCCAGAGCATCCTGGTACCCAAGGGTTGCCATGGAGCTGCATCCCTATTGGTCCATAGGGATCCAGAGCATCCCGGTACCCAAGTGGTACCCAAGGGGGTCCCCATGGTCCCGCATCCCTATGGGTCCCTGGAGCATCCTGGTACCCAAGTGATCCCCAAGCTGCATCCCAGAGCATCCCTATGGATCCACATCCATGGGGGGGGCCCCATTGTGTCCCCCCCCTTACTCCTGACCCCCAACCTCCCCCCTCTGCCCCATAGCAAACCATCCGGGAGCTCTTTGACATGGCCCCAGAGGAGCCGGGCCGGGACAAGGAGCGCGATGGGGATGGGGGTCCCGAGGAGGACGAGGACCCGGCGGCCACGCGGCGGACCCACATCCTGGAGCAGGTGGGGAGGCGGCGCCCCATAGAGACCCATAGAACCCCATGGAGCCCCGTTGACCTCCGTTGAGCCCCATGGAGTCCATAGAGCCCCTGTTGACCCCATGGAGCCCCATTGACCCCATGGAGGCCCATTGACCCCCATGGAGCCCCATTGACCCCCATGGAGCCCCATTGACCCCCATGGAGCCCCATTGACCTCCATTGAGCCCCGTTGACTCCATGGAGCCCCATTGACCCCCATGGAGCCCCGTTGACCCACATGGAGCCCCATTGACCTATATTGAGCCCTGTTGACCCTATGGAGCCCCATTGAGTCTATAGAGCCCCATTGACCTCCATTGAGCCCCGTTGACTCCATGGAGCCCCATTGATCGCGTGGACCCCATTGACCCCCATTGCACCACATAGAGCCCCATTGAGCCCCATAGAGCCCCATTGACCCCATGGAGGCCCATTGATCTCCATTGAGCCCCGTTGACCCCCATGGAGCTCCATTGAGTCCATAGATCCCCATTGACCCCCATGGAGCCCCATTGACGCCCATGGAGCCCCATTGACCCCCATGGAGCCCCATTGACCTCCATAGAGCCCCATTGACCCCATAGAGCCCCATTGATTGTGTGGACCCCATTGACCCCCATTGCACCACATAGAGCCCCATTGACCCCATAGAGCCCCATTGCACCCCATTGACCCCATGGAGGTCCATTGACCCCCGTTGCACCACATAGAGCCCCATTGACCCTCATAGACCTCATAGAGCCCCACTGAGCCCCATTGCACCCCACAGAGGCCCGTTAACCCCATTGTCCCCCATTGCCCTCCATTGACCCCATAGAGCCCCATTGACTCGAGTTGCACCCCATTGCACCCCATTGACCCCCATAGAGCCCCATTGACCCCATTGCACGCCACTGACCCCCATTGCCCCCCACTGACCCCATAGAGCCCCAATGACTGCATTGCCCCCAATTGAGCCCATAGATCCCCATTGACTCCCCTTGCCCCCCATTGACCCCATTACACCCCAGTGACCCCCGTTGCCCCCACTGACCCCATAGAGCCCCATTGACCCCATAGAGCCCCATTGACTCGAATTGCCCCCCATTGCACCTTATTGACCCCTATAGAGCCTCATTGCCCCCCACTGACCCCATAGAGCCCCATTGACCCCCATTGACCCCGTAGAGCCCCATTGACTCGAATTGCCCCCCATTGCACCCCATTGACCCCTATAGAGCCCCATTGCCCCCCATTGCCCCCCACTGACCCCATAGAGCCCCATTGCCCCCCATTGCATGCCACTGACCCCATAGAGCCCCATTGACCCCCATTGCACGCCACTGACCCCCATTGCACCCCATTGACCTCATAGAGCCCCGTTGCCCCCCTAGAGCCCCATTGCCCCTAATTGTCCCCCATTGCCCCCATAGAACTGCATTGACCCCTAGAGCCCCATTGACCCCCATTGCCTCCCCCCCCAGGCCCTGTGTGGGGCAGAGGACCCCGAGGACATCCGGGCGGCATCGCAGGCCCGGGCCGAGCGCGTGGCGGCCATGGCTGAGTTCAGCGAGAGCCTGAGCCCGGAGGAGGAGCTCTCCAAGGCCGAGCAGGAGATCGCGGCCCTTGTGGGGCAGGTAAGGGGGCAATGGGGGGCAGTGGGAGTCAATGGGGATCAATGGGGATCAATGGGGGTCAATGGGAGTCAATGGGAGTCAATGGAAATCAATGGCGGTCAGTGGGAGTCAATGGGGTGAATGGGAGTCAGTGAGGATCAAGGGGGTCAGTGGGTGGCAATGAGGGATCAATGGGGGTCAATGGGGGTCAATGGGAGTCAGTGGGGGTCAATGGAAGTCAACGGGGTCAATGGGAGCCAATGGGGGTCAGTGGGGGTCAATGGGGTCAATGGAAGTCAATGGGAGTCAATGGCGGTCAATGGGGGTCAATGGCGGTCAATGGGATTAAATGAGGATCAAGGGGGTCACTGGGTGGCAATGAGGGATCAATGGGGGTCAATGGGAGTCAGTGGGGGTCAATGGTGGTTAATGGAAGTCAACAGGGTCAATGGGAGTCAATGAGGGTCAATGGGAGTCAATGGGGTCAATGGAAGTCAATGGGAGTCAATGGGGGGCAATGGGGGTCAATGGGAGTCAATGGGGTCAATGGGGATCAATGGGGGTCAATGGGAGCCAATGGGGGTCAATGGGAGTCAATGGGGTCAGTGGAAGTCAATGGGAGCCAATGGGGGTCAATGGGAGTCAATGGCGGTCAATGGGGTTCAATGGGGGTTAATGGGAGTCAATGGGGGTCAATGGGAGTCAATGGGTGCCAATGGGTGTCAATGAAATTCAATGGGGGTCAATGGGGGATCAATGGGAGTCAATGGGGATCAATGGGGCTCCATGGGGCCGGCGGGGGCCTGCTTATGGGGCTGTGCCCCATAGCGTGACCCCACTGCCCCCTTGGCAGCTGACCCCCATCGAGCGCTACGCCATGAACTTCCTGGAGGCCTCCCTGGAGGACGTGAGCCGCGAGGAGCTCAAGCAGGCCGAGGTGTGGGGCTGGACCCAGAGGGGCTGCTATGGGGCGGGGGAGGCCATAGGGGGCTTGCTATGGGGCTGGAGGCATAGGGTAGGGGTTTGGGGAGCCCATAGGGGGCTTGCGATGGGGCTGGACCAATAGGGGCTGTTGTGGGGTTGGGGCACCCATAGGGATGCTTCTGTGGGGCTGGACCCATAGGGTTTGCTATGGGGCAGGGGAACCCCTAGGGGTCTGTCTGTGGGGCAGGGTCTCCGCTATGGGCCCCTCTTTGGGGCAGTGTCTCATCTATGGGTCAGAGTCTCCCCTATGGGTCTTTCTATAGGGCCAGGTCTCCCCTATGGCCCCTTCTATGGGGCAGGGCCCCCTCTATGGGTCTCTCTATGGCGCCAGTCTCCCCTGTGGCCCCCGCTATGGGTCCTGGTCTCCTCTATGGGTCAGGGTCTCCCCTATGGGCCCAGGTCTCCCCTATGTGCCCCGCTATGGGTCCTGGTCTCCTCTATGGGCCCCGCTATGGGTCAGGGTCTCCCCTATGGGCCCAGGTCTCCCCTATGTGCCCCGCTATGGGTCCTGGTCTCCTCTATGGGCCCTTCTTTGAGTCAGGGGTTCCCCTATGGGTCTCTCTATGGGGTACTGCCTCATCTATGGGTCCAGGTCTCCCCTATGGGCCCCTCTATGGGTCAGGGCCTCCCCTATGTGTCTCTCTATGGGGCAGGCCCCACCCTTAGGGGTCTCTCTATGCGGCCAGGGCCCCTCTATGGGGCAGGCTCTTATCTATGGGGCAGGGACTCCCATATGTGTATCTCTATGGGTCAGGCTCTCATCTATGGGGCAGGGACTCCCATATGTGTCTCTCTACGGGTTCCTCTATGTTGCCAGGTCTTCTCTATGGGCCCCTCTATGGGGCAGGCTCTCATCTATGGGGCAGAGACTCCCATATGTGTCTCTCTATGGGGCCGGCTCTCATCTATGGGGCAGAGACTCCCATATGTGTCTCTCTATGGGCCCCTCTATGGGTCAGGCTCTCATCTATGGGGCAGGGACACCCATATGTGTCTCTCTATGGGGCAGGCTCTCATCTGTGGGGCAGGGACACCCATATGTGTCTCTCTATGGGTCAGGCTCTCATCTATGGGGCAGGGACTGCCATATGTGTCTCTCTATGGGTCAGGCTCTCATCTATGGGGCAGGGACTCCCATATGTGTCTCTCTATGGGTCAGGCTCTCATCTATGGGGCAGGGACTCCCGTATGTGTCTCTCTATGGGTCAGGCTCTCATCTATGGGGCAGGGACTCCCGTATGTGTCTCTCTATGGGTCAGGCTCTCATCTATGGGGCAGGGACTGCCATATGTGTCTCTCTATGGGTCAGGCTCTCATCTATGGGGCAGGGACTCCCGTATGTGTCTCTCTATGGGTCAGGCTCGCATCTATGGGGCAGGGACTCCCGTATGTGTCTCTCTATGGGTCAGGCTCTCATCTATGGGGCAGGGACTCCCGTATGTGTCTCTCTATGGGGCCGGCTCTCATCTATGGGGCAGTCCCCGCCCATAGGGGTTCTCTCTATGGGTCCAGCCCCACATCCGTGCTCCCTGCCCCATAGGAACAAGTGGAGGCGGCCCGGAAGGACATCGACCAGGCCAAGGGCGTTGGGGGCCGCTTCCGGTTGCCCCCCCAAGAGGAGGAGGAGGAAGAGGAAGAGAAGGCGGGGCCAAAGGCGGAAGTGGGCGGAGCCAGCAGCGGGGGCGTGGCCGACGACGGAGGGGGCGTGACCCGGAAGCCCCGCAGGCCTCGGGCCCCTCCCCCTTCCCTTCCCCCTTCCCTCCCCCCTCCCCCCCCTTCCCTCGCCCCTCCCCCCGGGGCCGAGCGGACCCGCGCCAGTCTGCGCCTGCGCGGGGCGCGCGCCCCGGTGACGTCACCGCCGGCCACGCCCGGCCACGCCCCTCCTTCCCCCGCCCCCGACGGGGACGCGCCCGCGGTGACGTCACCGCCCGCCACCCCGCCCCCTCCCTCCCCCCCTCCCCCGCCCCCTTCCCCCCCTCCCCCTCCCCCCCCTCCCGCCGAGGCGGAAGTGACGTCACAGCCCTCCCCCCCACCCCCTCCCCCCTCAGCGCCTCCCTCCCCTCCCCCACCGGCAGCGCCGTTACCGGATGCTCCTCCCCCTCCCTCCCCCTCCTTCCCCTCCCCCTCCCCCCGTGACGTCACCCCCTCGCCCCGCCCCCCGCCGCCGCCGCAGCGCTGACGTCGAGATACGTCAGAGCCGCGGGCCCGGCCCCGCCGCCAAGGTCCTGAGGCAACTTCCGGGTCGCCTCGTGACCGTCCTCGAAGCCCCGCCCCTTCCGCCCCTTTCCCGCCACCACCCCCCCCCTTCCTCCTCCTCCCCCCGCCGCCGCCGCCGTCGCCCCGCCCCTTCCCTTGACCCCTCCCCCCCTCCCCACCCCCCCAAGCGCCGCCGGGGCCGCCCCCCTAAGCGGAGGGGCGTGGCCTCCCGACGACGACGTCACCCCGGCCCCGCCCACCCCGACCCCCACCCCCCCAAGCGCCGTCGCCGCCGGGGCCGCCCCTCCCGCTCCACTTCCGCTCCCGTCACTTCCGGTCCCTCCCCTTCGCCCTTCCCCCCCAAGCGCCGCCGCGGCCGCCCCCCCAAGCGGTCCCCGCCTTCTCCGAGCCCCTCCCCCCCCCTTCCTCCAAGCCCCTCCCCCACCGCCGCCCCTCCCCCACCGCGCAGCACCCGCCGCCACCCCTCGGCCCCGCTTTTGGCCCCCCTCGAACGGGAACCGGGGAGGCGGCACCGGAAGCGGGGGGAGGGGCAAAGAAAAGAGGGGGAGGGGGGAAACGGCTCCTCCGCCCCTCCCCCACCCGCTCCTCAGCCCCTCCCCCCACCCAAGCGCCGCCGCGCGGAGCCCCCCCGCAGGACCCAACCCCCGCGGCGCTGCGCGGAAGGGGGAGGGGCGGGGGGGAGGGGCCGCAAGGCAAAGACGTGACCCGGAAGTGGTGCTGGGGTTCAGGCGCCCCTCCCCCCCCCCACATCCCCCATCCCCCACATCCCACGTCGAGGGGGGGGGGGGGGGGAGGAGCCAAGATGGCGGCGGCTATTTGGGAGGGGGGGGGGGGGGGGGGGGGGGGGGAGGGGGGGGGGGGGGGAAGAAGGGGAGGGGAGAGGAGGAGGAGGTGACGTCATAAGCGGCGGCCGTGTCGAGCAGTGACGTCATAAGCGGCGGCCGCCTTGGGGTTGTGACGTCATAAAGGGCGGCCGTGGCGAGTGCTGATGTCATAAGCGGCGGCTGCCTTGGGGTTGTGACGTCATAAGCAGTGGCCATCTTGGGGTGTGACGTCATAATTGGTGGCCACCTTTGGGCATGACGTCATAAAAAGCAGCCGTGTCGAGTGCTGATGTCATAAGCGGCGGCCATCTTAGCGTTGTGATGTCATAAAGAGTGGCCGTGTCGAGTGCTGATGTCATAAGCGGCGGCCATCTTGGCGTTGTGACATCATAAAGGGCGGCCGTGTCAAGTGCTGATGTCATAAGCAGCGGCCATCTTGATTAGTGACGTCATAAGCGGTACCCATTTCAAGTGGTGATGTCATAAGTGGCGGCCGTCTCGAGCAGTGACGTCATAAGGGGTTGCCGTCTTGGGGTGTGACGTCATAAAGGGCGGCTGTTGAGTGTGCTGACGTCATAAGGGGCGGCCATCTTGAGCAGTGATGTCATAATTGGTGGCCTTCTTTGGGTGTGACGTCATAAAGGGCGGCCGTGTCGAGTGCTGATGTCATAAGCGGCGGCCATCTTGATTAGTGATGTCATAAGCGGGACCTGTCTCGAGTCATGATGTCATAACTGGTGGCCGTCTCAAGTCGTGATGTCACGAGCAGCGGCCATCTTGGGGTGTGACGTCATAAAGGGCAGCCATGTTGACTACTGATGTCACAAGCGGCAGCCATCTTGAGCAGTGACGTCATAAGCGGTACCCATCTTGAGTCGTGATGTCACAAGCGGCGGCCATGTTGGGCAGTGACGTCACCAGCGGTGGTCCCATGGGGTCTGCTGATGGCGGAGGCGGTGGCCATCTTGGAGAGTGACGTCATCAGCGTTAGCCGTGTTGGTGACGTCATCAGCGTTGGCCGTGTACGAGTCGTGATGTCATAAAAGGCGGTTACTTTGCACAGTGATGTCATCAGCGGTTGCCGTCTTAGTGATGTCATAAGCAGCGGCCATATTGGATGTGCTGATGTCATAAGCGGCGGCCATCTTGACCCGTGATGTCACAAGCGGCAGCCATCATGACCGGTGATGTCATAAGCAGCAGCCATATTGAATGCTGACGTCATAAATGGCGGCCATCTTGAATCTGATGATGTCACAACCGGCGGTCACCTCCAATGCTGACGTCAGAACCCGCGGCCATCTTGGGCAGCGATGTCACAACCGGCGGCCATCTTGAATCTAATGAC